>NC_057807.1:332747318-332931824 GCF_018294505.1 Triticum aestivum | reverse complement strand
GTGGTGTTTGTGTTGGTATGTGTGGGTGTGAGAAGATAATGAGACGTGGGGGCAGAGGGTGTGTCACCGCGTGAGGTCCGGTGGGTCGAGGTGAGGCCCTTCATTCGGTTCCGTCCTGCGCCACATTGGTCGGCCCGTGACGCATTTAGGAAGACCCATGGATGACTAGTCGTACAAGACAAAGATAGCAGAATTGTGAAGGACTCTGTGTCCACTGACAAAGCCGGCTAGGATTTGTAACCCTAGGTTCTCGGACTAAGGTAATCCTTTATCTCTGATATTACTATTCATCCAACCTAACTTTAAGGGGCATCCTACAGAATGCTCTGCTAGAATCATACTCGTCGATTAGGAAGAGAGGTGTGAGACAATGCGTGAGAGACAGGTGTAAATATAATGTGCGTACATGAGACACGTAGGCAGGTCCATGTATATAGAAAGGGTCGATGAGGATTGTGCGTGTGTATGTTTGTGAGAGGAAGAGTGCTTGTGATAAAGGTTAGTGAAAACAGTTGTAAATGGTTATGAGAGGGAGGGAGGGTTATATCTAGAGCATGTGTGCGAGAAAGACACCTCGGGAGAGAGTGTGTGAGCACATGTGAGAGACCACTGATGGAGAGTGAAACTACACGTAAAAGACTGCTCTACACATTGATTAAAGTTATAAATTGTATCCACATATTAGGATGGGGTCATGATATTTGCAATTCGCGTAAGGAGCGGTCATTGATCCATCAGACATCTAGATTCTATCGAATTTGAGCATGTATATGTTATTATTCGACACAATTGATACACATAGTTAGTATTTTGAACTCCAGACAATGCATCGCTTTAGCAATCGAATATAAATGTGAGTATAGTTCATGTTGTGTGTGTAAAGCACATTATACATATGAAAGTTACACAATGGACATTATAAATAGCTACCTATGAACTAGCATACATTTGAATTCAACTTAAGGGGGTTTAAAAAAATCCAATTCAACATGAACTCCATTCAATTATTTGAATTTGATATCATGGCATTTGTAAACCATACCTAAAATATGGGGGCACAAATCTTTGCTCTGATTTTGTACATAATAGCATATGTAGTCGTGTACAAAATAGATTCAAATTTAGCTCCTCCATTCCAAAATAATCGTAGTTATAGGATTTTCAAGTGTCAAAATTTCAAAAAGAAGTGGATAATTTAATGAGGTTTTCAAACATACAACATCAAATATAACGTTGTCTATTTAGGTCAATCCTCATAGTTCAAGAGTACTCTAAACGTTAATGCTTGTGTTTCAAAATTTCGAACGAAGCGCCAAAAGAGCCTCTACTCGCCCGAAACCGCGTGAGACCAATGTTTGGTAGTACAAGGAAATTACTTTTCTCATAACTCCGACCCGTGAAACCTACCGACCCGATGTCCAAAGGTCTAAACCGGGGTAAGTTTGTAGCTTCATCTACACGCCACGCAACCGCCTCCCAAAAACATTCCTACACAATGGCCGCCTAAGCACACATGCGCGCGGCCGAAATCGCTCCCGCCCACTATTTGGTACACCTGGGATTACCATCCTACCCCCGACCTGCAGTAGGTCCAAAATTTAAGAGGGGGGCAAAGTTTGTACTTTCCCCAAATTTCAAACAAGTGCGTCCCATCTTCTGTTCAAAAAAGCCAAAAACAAGCGCGTCCCAGACCGAAACATGGTCCCCCCAACCCGTCCTATTCCCCATTCGTACTCAGTGGGCGCCAAAACTACCTCTCCACCAGCCACGAAACCCCGGCGTCCTCCGTCAACCACCCCATCCCACCCATCAACCGCCGCCCTCCACGGCTAGTAGTTGAAGTCGAGGTCAAGCCGTCCGTACCCGAGCCAGTTCAACCACGCCATCCTGCACCTCACCGCTGCCGCTCCAACTTCGCCACCCTCCACCGCACCGGAGCTGTTCCAGCTACGCCGTCCTTCGCCGCCTCGAATCTGCTTCCTCTCCGCCGACATACGGCCACGGCAACACAGTCAACAATTTGGCCATGGGTTCGTCCAAGCCTGCACCCTCCAGAACATCAGTTTCCCCGGTAAAAACAAGAAGATCGGTGCGACATGTGGAGGTGACCACACCGGCAACCGAAAAAGGTACTCCTCTTCCCTTATTCGTGCAAATCTTACGTCTCTGCTTGCACGGTATTCATCCCACAGAAGACACTAGTTGACCGCTTCTTCTTGATACTAGATGTTCCTAGTAACTCGCGATGCACAAGGTTTCTCCTCATATACTATTTCACCTTAGCTAGAGGTCCGTTGCCCCCCTGAATTTCAATTTCTGGCCAGTTGATTCCCAATTAACAGAAGCACTCCCCAGTGTAACAGGCGCTAGTACGCCTATTACGCCGGGGAAGCAGTGCCTTGGTGTTTATCTTAGGGGCGTGTGCGGCCTAGAGCTACCAGCGCCCGATCTGGAGGTCGGCCGGGAATAAAGGGATGGCCTGGGGGCGCTGCCAAGCACGGCGGTGGTGTGAGGTCGATGGGAGGATGGGGCGGCGGAGGTAGGGGTCTGGGCCGGTGGTCGCTGGCGGTTCGAGAAAGATCATCCACAGTGACTGGCGGGAGGTAGATGAAGGCCATCTGCCTGTTCCTTATAGATCGGACGGTTCATTAAAAAAATCGACTGACCTATTTATTTTCAGTCGATTGTTATCTTAGATATGACCACATGTGGTGGTGTGCTAGAGGAGTACCTGCATTTCCTGTGCTCATATATTACAAAATCATACGGAGTAGAATCTAATTTTGTTTGCCATGCAATGTTTTAGAGCTATCATATGTCTCCTGTCATTTATTTTTCAGCCACCTGCTATCTGTTACTTTTACAATGCACTAGTTCTGCACACACTTCACCCATACTCTCACTATTGTGTTTTTATGCAAGGGTATTTCATACTCTCCTGCCATGAGAGAAGCCGAAAAAAAGAGAGAAGTCACTCCAGCTTCGTATGCGGGTAGGCAAGACACGTTACAGCGCTATAAAGGGTGTAGTGTCAGCAGATGGAGATGGTAGACATAGCTCTTGAGTTGATGACCTCGCTCACAATGAACCACCATCCTAGGTGCTTGCTTTAACTTCGCGGTGTCATATGTGGTTGCATGTTCCTTATGGTGTCTAGCTTGTATTCGAAAGGCCGAAGTCGGTAAGATAAGGAAAGATATTTTTTTACATGAACCACCATCCCGTGAGCACCAGAAGACAAATAGCTAGTCAGGGCACTGGCCGAGCCAATGACAAGCCCAGCAAAGATAGGCATCACCTGGAAGCCAACTAAAAAGCTGCGATGGTGGCGAAGCAGCCCGCCTCCCACCAGGCTCTCAGGTCCTAGATGATCATGCTCACCACTCCAGCCGGATGTCTAGCTTGTATTGCTTCCAATTTGGTTAAATTGCATCTGCTTAGCTTACACATTATACCTTTGAATATGACATGCCTTTCTGTTTTTGGTACATACTAGTACATTTGTGTATTAACCATGTTCTTACATCAAACTAATGTTCTTGTGTATCCCTCATCAATCACTTATGACGAGGCAGGCATGCAAGGGGACTACTCCTCATTTAAAGAATGCAGCGTCAGCCTCCCGACATGATTCTCAAGAAACAGAAATTCTAGATGAAGATAGTGAACGTAGCTCTGTAGTTGATTACAACATTTCCACTACACTAGCATCGCAGGTGCTTGCTCTAACTTGGCAGCGTGATATGTGGTTGCATGTTGCATATGGTGTCTAGATTGTAATTCTTCCAATCTGGTTAAACTGCATGTGCTAGTCTGCTTAGCTTATACATTATACCTATTAATGTGACATGCCTTCCTGTATTTAGTACATAGTACATCTGTCTATTAAGCATGTCCTTACATAAAACTATTTTTTTTGTATCCCGCATCAATCAATATGACGAGACACCTTTAGTATATGCAGTGCGATATTAGTTGCATCTTTCATATGATTTATAGCATGCGCTGCTTCTAATTTGTTGAAATTCCATTTATGATGGGACACTTTTAACTTGGCAGAGTCATATTGGTTGCATCTTTCATGTGGTGTCTAGCTTGCATTGCTTCGTATTTGCTGGAATGGTTTCTGCTTAGTTTACACAAACAGTTGTGAACATGCCATGCCGTCCTATTTTTCGTACATATTCCATCCTGATATCATGTGTTTGCCTTACATCAAAGTAGTGATTGTCAGTATCATGCCTGAATGAGTTCTGAAGAGAGAATTTTATTGCTTTTTCTTGTCGGTTTTACTTGACAATTAAAAATCAATAAAGCGGAAGGAAGTTAGCAAGGCAGCGGATAAAGGTGCTCCTTCCGAACGGAGGGCCTCTACAATTTCTACTCCTCCACACCCCAAGATGATTTTCAAGACAACACATGCATAGACACTCAACAAAGCTGTGTTTATGATGAGCACATCTCCCCTAGTGCAGCATCACCGGTGCTCCCTCTAACTTGGCACTGTTATATGTGGTTGCATGTTATGTGTGATGTCTAGCTTGTATTGCTTCTAATTTTGTTGAATTCCATCTGCTTACTTTACACATTATACTTGAATAAGACACGTGTTCCTGTTTCTAGAACATACAATATCTGTCTATCACACCATGTTCTTACATCAAATTACTACTGTTGTGTAACCCGCAACAATCACTTATCATAAGACACGTTTAACTTCGAAGTGTGATATAGGTTACATCTCACATTATTTTCTAGCTTGTACTACTAATTTGTTGAAATGGCACTTATGACGAGACAGTTTTAACTTGGTAGAGTGATATTCGTTGCATCTTTCATATGATGTCTAGCTTTCATTGCTGCTAATTTGTTGAAATGCCTTCTCCTTAGTTTACACATCATAAGCTGTGAATATGCAATGCTGTGAATATGCAATGGCACTAATGACGAGAGACCTCTAACATGGTAGTGTGATGTTGTTTGCATCTTGCATATGATTTATTTCTTGTACTGCTTCACATTTGTTTAAACGCCATTTATGATGAGACATTGTTAACTTGGCAGAGCGATATTTGTAGCATCTTTCATATGGTGTCTACCTTCCATTGCATTGCTTCTAATTCGGTGAAATGTCTTCTTCTTAGTTTACACATCATAGTTCTGGTTATCTCTTCCGTCCTGTTTTTCATACATATTACATCCTCCTATCATGTGGTTGTCTAACATCAAAGTTCAGTTCGTCTGCATCACGCATCAATTTGTTCTGAAGAACTAAATTGTTATTCGTTTTTCTTGTCGGCTTGACTTAACATGGCACAGAGAAAGAGGAAGAAACACAAAATGGCTGGGAATGGGAAGCGGATGAATCCTGTAGATTCTGCTGGTACTGATGGTGCAATAGAAGGTCAAAGTCCATCAGAAAATTCTACAAACACGGCATCCCATGCTACACGAGTTGCAAAAAAAGCCAAACAGAAACAAATAGCTGCCACCAAACAAGCAGAGACAACCCTAGTTCTTGCAACACCTACCACAGTACTACCAGCTGCATGACTTACTCGTGCGTCAACTGAGCTAGCAACATGTTCCCAAGCTCCCTTGCCACCTGACACTACTTCCCAAGCACTCTTGACACAAGACGAGTTGGCAATATCAGATGAACCTTGTGAGATTCAACAGCAAGAAGGTAGTTGCTGGAGTCAAGTTACAGTTGCATGCTTCTTTATATGTAGTCTCACAGTTTGATGTACACTAACACTTCCTATGTTCATTGTTGGACTAGCACCTAGGCGCAAGAGGAAACAAACATCAGGGATAATGATCGATGGGTTAACTAAATCTAGAGGAGGAAGAATGGAGATCTGTTTTGAGGCAGGTTTAAAAAGGCCACGTGATGCTACAGAGTCAGCCAAGTTAGTATCAGAGGCAGCGGTTGCCGTTAGGTGTCATGTACGTATCCTCCCAACATGGATTCAGTACAGGAATGACAAAGATGAAAACCAGTTCAACAGAATACGAGGGAGGGGAAAATGAGGGAGCACTGTTCAAAAACCTCCGCCCGGTGCCTTATATGGAGCCGCTTCCGAGTGGCTGACTGGTAGGCTCGGGCAATCCTGTCAAATCCTGAAATAGTCGCGCGACCGATATGTGGCGAAAAAGACGGCGCGGGAATCGAGGCGTCTCTGCCTTATCCCATCCGAGTACAGCGGTCTTCTCCGCTTCGCGCGCTTCACGAAATTTGGATCTCGCTAAAACCTCTAACCGCAGGGCAACTTGTCAGATGGAAGATCTCCTGCGATCTGTCGCTCGAAAATCCCCAAGTTCACAAAAGTTCACTCGACAGATATAAAGAATGGATCAAGGCGACTGAAAGAAAAGTTGACACCCTCACTTAAAGGTCATTGATCCAGAGTAGGACACATTTACAGCACCAGAAAACAGGTCGGATAGATTATCAACTCCTTCCTCACTCAAACCTCGATCCATTCGGGGGCTAATGATGAAGTCATGTACCTAGGGTAGGGTCATGAACCTGTCCCAGGTACCCTCCCTAAGGACATCTACAGAAGAAACCATCTTCCAGACAACCAAGGGAGATTCCACTCGATGGACTGGAAGACACTCGACCATGAAGACTCACTCGACCACCAGGAGTTCAAGATCTACTCTGTATCCAAACGGTCTGTAATTAAGTAGTCTTTATGGTCATGATGACACTTTATGCAAGGCATTACCAGTAACGCCTAGCCTTAATGTACTTTAAACCCTCCGCTATGTGGGCTTTCTGGGGTCTTGGCTTCCTCTATATAAGCCACCCCCTCCACTGGCAGAAGGGTTCGCACCCCTATAACTCTCACACATATAATCTAGTCGACCGCCTCCGGGCTCCGAGATGTAGGGCTGTTACTTCTTCCGAGAAGGGCCTGAACTCGTAAAACTCTTGTGTGCACAACTACTCCATACCTAGGATCTTGCCTCTCCTTAGTACCCCCCTACATTACTGTCAGACTTAGAACCACGACAATTACTTCCTCTGAGAAGGGCCTGAACTCGTAAATCCCGTGTGTACACCTTCACCATAGCTGAGATCTTGCCTCTCCATACCTACCCCCCTTTTCTACTGTCAGTCTTAGAACCACGACAATTGGCGCCCACCGTGGGGCAGGTGTCTTAGCGACTTGTTGGTGAAGTTGCAATTTTTCCGATCACCATCATCATGGTTTCCGGTAGTGGATTGGCTAAGGGCCACGAGACCCTTCTCGGCGTGCTCGTTTTCATCGCCGACGACTCCGCTTGGCTTCAGGAAGCTCCCCTTGACGTTGAGGCGCTCCCCGTCCGAGGGGAGACACACTTTCGTGCGTGCCTTCGCAGTGTCCTTCTCCGGCAGCCGTTGACCCAGTATCGGTCGGCTCCGTTGGTGTCTGCCCTCCCTGCTGTTCACCGCTGCAAGCGATCTGGTCGGTCGCGGCTTCAGCGGTGGGTGAAACATGTGGTGGCTCGGCATTCAGCCACCCATCAAGTCGCAGAAATCGAGCCCGATGAAACTCTCCACTGCCTGTTCGATCTATCGACTGGCTCCGTGGAGACTGCATCCGAGTGCGATAGCAGCGACCCTGCGGCTGAAGTCTTGATGGTCAATGGACCATGTAGTCCGCTTGGTTTCTGCTGTGTTGACAGCGAGGATGGTGGCGGTGATCCATCGCGCGTCCACGAGGAGTACCATCCCGAACCCCTCTCTTCACAGCAGAGGGAAGAACTTCGTCGCCGCAACATGGATGCACTCCACACACCCATCATTGGAGAAACCCCTGAGGCTCGGGCCTTGGAAGAGGTGCGCTTGGCTAATTTGGCTGAGCACACTCGACTGGAGAACCTTCAGCACGCTCTCGATGAGCATGCTCGGGAGCAGATTCCTGAGTCCAGTCGATGACAGCTTTTCTCGCCTCCGCCTAAGGTATACCGTACTCCGATTCAGAATCTCATAGCTGCGGCCCGAATAGCAAAGTCGATTCAACCTTCCCAGTCGGAGGCTAGCAGAGGTTTGATGCAGATCCGGGCCTTGCTCCGGGCAGCAGGAGAAGATAACACAGCAGTGTCTCAGTCGCGTAATAGGATTCATAGCAGATCCGTAGTAGCGGATACAGTTCAGTCAGCCCACAGCCCAAGATCACCCCTGCGGCGTGAAGGCCGTGGGCAGTATGATCACCGACTCGACCGCGACAATCGCCGTCGAGTGCCTACACCTCCTCCGAGGAGTGCATAATATGTGCCTCGGCAATACGATGATAGACGCCATCACAGTGGCGAGCGCAGAGCACCAGCTGACCCAAGAGAGCTAGGCTTCGATACAAGATCTATCCTCGTTCAAGGTCTAGTTGACCGGAACAGAGCGCATAGAGAAGACCCTGGTAGAGATCGTCCGACCGGCAGCAGAGTGCATGTTTCGGGTCCAGAATGTTTCTGCAGAGCCATCAGGGCTGCAGTGATTCCACCCAACTTCAGGTTGGCGACTGGAGTCGGTAAGTTCACTAGAGAGTCCAAGCCTGAAACTTGGCTTGAGGATTACCGAGTGGCTGTGCAGATTGGTGGCGGGAATGATGAAGTGGCAATGAAACATCTTCCTCTGATGTTAGAAGGGTCAGCCCGAGCGTGGTTTACTCAGTTAGCCCCAGACAATATATACAGTTGGGAACAGCTGGCTTGAGTGTTCGTCAAAACTTTTGAGGGCACTTGCAAGCGGCCAGCAGGATTGACAGAGTCGCATCATTGTGTGCAGAAACTGAGTGAGACTCTAAGGGATTTCATTCAGAGGTGGACCACTTTGCATCACACCGTTGAAAATGTATCAAAGCATCAAGCAGTGTGTGCCTTCAAGGAAGGCGTCAAATACCGAGAGTTGGTCCTGAAGTTCGATCGGACTAGAGATATGACTCTGACTTGGATGATGGAAATAGCAACACGGTACGCTAACAGAGAAGAAGAGGATCGACTCCGTAGGGAAAAGGGTAAACCAGTCGGCCAAGAGGACAGTGGGGGTAATTCCAATCGGAAACAGAAACGTAAGGCCAAGCCTGCAGCACCCGGTGAGATTGCAGCAGTGACTCAAGGAAAGTTTAAGGGAAAACCTAAAGGGCCCTGGCCCCCTAACAAAGTAAAGGATCAAGCAAGAAATAGTGTGTTGGATTTATCGTGTCACATCCACACGAAGAAGGACGAAGAGGGTAGTTTGATTTACCCTAAGCATACCACTCGACAATGTCGACTCCTGATCCAGAAGTTCTGAGAGAAACAACACAGTGGGAAGGAAAAAGAGTCGGACAAAGATGAGGACAAAGAGGAAGACGACGGCTATCCCAAAGTCAATTCCACCCACATGATTTTTGCTGATGTTGAGAGCAAGAGTCGGTTGAAAGTTATCAACAGAGAAGTGAATATGGTCGCTCCGGCGACGACAACCACATACCTGAAATGGTCTCAGATAGACATCACATTCGACCAGTCTGATCACCCTGCTCGCCTAGCCACCCTTGGGAGGCAAGCGTTGGTGGTCGACCTAGTTGTCGAAGGCACTAGACTGGCCAAAGTGCTAATGGATGGTGGAAGTGGCCTGAACATCCTTTATGCTGAAACTTTGAAGGGAATGGGCATTCCGATGTCCAAACTTAGCGAAAGCAATATGAGTTTCCATAGTGTTATCCCTGGAAAGAAAGCCGAGTCACTCGGCCAGATCGCCCTTGACGTGGTTTCGGTGATTACAAGAATTACCGTAAGGAAAAATTGACATTTGAAGTTGTGGATTTATAGAGTGCTTATCATGCCATTCTGGGCAGGCCTGCCTATGCACGTTTTATGGCTCGACCATGTTACGTGTACCTCAAGTTGAAGATGTCTGGCCCCAGAGGTGTGATCACAGTTACTGGCAATCGGCAGAAGGCGGAGGAGTGCTTCCAGAAGGGTTCCAAAATTGCCGATGCACAAATGGCAGCAGTTGAATTTCAAGAATATCAAAAGAATGCAGATTCGAGTGATTTGCTCCGAGCTAAGATGCCTGTCACAGATTTTGCATTTCAGTCCTCTGGTGAAACGAAGCCGATTCATATTCACCTGACCGATCCCAATGCCGCACCGACTCATATATCAACAACACTCGACAGCAAATAGGAAGAAGCGCTCATCTAGTTCCTCCGTGAGAACTGGGACATATTTTCATTGAAACCTTCTGACATGCCGTGTGTACCCAGAGAACTGGCTGAGCACCGTTTGCGTGTCGACCCCAAGGTAAAACCCGTTGTCGGTGTCAAAACCGGTGGATCTCGGGTAGGGGGTCCCGAACTATGCGTCTAGGCGGATGGTAACAAGAGACAAGGGACACGATGTTTTTACCCAGGTTCGGGCCGTCTCGGTGGAGGTAAAACCCTACTCCTGCTTGATTAATATTGATGGTATGGGTATTACAAGAGTTGATCTACCACGAGATCAGAGAGGCTAAACCCTAGAAGCTAGCCTATGGTATGATTGTTGTTCGTCCTACGGACTAAAACTCTCCGGTTTATATAGACACCGGAGAGGGCTAGGGTTACAGAGAGTCGGTTACAATGGGAGGAGATCTTCATATCGTATCTCCAAGCTTGCCTTCCACGCTAAGGAAAGTCCCTATCCGGACACGGGACAGAATCTTCAATCTTGTATCTTCATAGTCCGGGAGTCCGGCCAAAGGTCATAGTCCGGCCATCCGGACACCCCCTAATCCAGGACTCCCTCAGTAGCCCCTGAACCAGGCTTCAATGACGACGAGTCCGGCGCGCAAATTGTCTTCGGCATTGCAAGGTGGGTTCCTCCTCCGAATACTTCATAGAAGATGTTGAACACCAGGATAGTGTCCGGCTCTGCAAAAATAAGTTCCACATTCCACCGTAGAGAGAATAATATTTACACAAATCTAATCTGCTAACGTGTTCCGGGGCGTGACATCATGCCATGTCTGAGCCTTTATTCATTTTACTGTTCCACCTCAGCGCATTTAGCGAGGCGGTTTTCTTGGCACATCTTGTCAAAGCAGAGATCATGTCCCCTTATTCTGGGATTCTCATCAATACAGGCGTGGGTAACCCAACCGCGCCATTAACCGCGGTGCTTGGGAGATAAGCGAGTTTTATTAGGCCGGTGGGGGCTCGTAGTTTTGGCCGCCCATATAAGGGGATAAGAATCCGCCCTTTCCATTCACGCCTTCTTCCTCCTTTGCTTATTCGTCCCTGCACGCTCGAGCTCCAACGCCCAAGCCCGCACTGCCCACGTCAACCTACTCCAATCATGTCCGGAGCGGGAGGTAGATGGATGGCCTCCTTCGTCACGGAGGGCCAAATCAAAAAGTTGAGGACGGCCGGATACTTGTCTGACGACATCGCGCATTGGCTTCCAGATGCGGGGCAACTCATCCCCACCCCCAGGCCCCATGAGATGGTTGTTTTCCTTCCCCATTTCCTCCGCGGACTAGGTTTTCCTCTTCATCCGTTTGTCTGGGGGCTCATGTTATACTACGGCCTCGACTTCCACAATCTGGCCCCGAACTTTATCCTTAACATCTCGGCGTTCATTGGTGTGTGCGAGGCCTTCCTCCGCATCCAGCCTCACTCTGGCCTATGGCTGAAGATCTTCAGCGTCCACCTGAAGGTCGTGGGCGAACGCCAAGCGGAGTGCGCAGGTGCCATGGTGGGCAAGATACCCAACGTTACATGGCTCGAGGGTGCCTTCGTAGAGACCATCAAAGGGTGGCAATCGAGGTGGTTCTACATCACCGAGCCGCGTGACCCTGAATGGGCAGCGGCCCCCGAATTCCAATCTGGCATCCCCACACGGCTCACATCTTGGAAAGAGACGGGCCTATCATGGGGTAACTCGGCAGAACTGACCAGACTTCAAACCTGCATCAAAGACCTGATCAGCAGGAAGGTTAAACTTGTCACTGTAGTCCAGGTTATGCTCTTCCGCCGGATTCTCCCGTGTCAACGACGGGTTTTCAACTTGTGGGAGTTCGACCCGGCCCAGCACCAGACTCTGTCCCGGCTCTTCGACACAAAGCACGAGGATGCCTGGAAGGTGCTATTCAAGAGCTCCGAGGTCTCCCCTCCCGTCACCGAGGATTGCAGATTCTGCGCCAAGCGCCAAGCCAGCGCGGTGAGCTAATTTTTCCCATTACGGGGTATCCGTTTTCAATAGATTTGATTCTATGCGGGAGCTAAACCCCCATTCCTTTGCCAGGACTGGCAGAAGAAGGCCGGACAGATCAACTGTCTGGCTCCTTTGCCCGAAGACCTAGCGGACGCTCGTTTAACGAAGCTGCTGGTTCCGGCACCTCACGTGGTGCCGGAGAAGAAGGCCAAGAAGAAGACCACGGGGACTCGAAAGAGCTCCCGGCGCCTGGTGGTGTCGGATTCATCGCCCGACAACCCCGACGCACCCTCCGCCTCGGAAGACGAGGAGGAGGAGGAAGAAGAAGAAGCCTCTCCCCTTCCAACGGGGGGAGGAAAGAAAAGGAAGGCCACCCCAACTGGGAAGGCTGGAGGGTCCAAGAAGGGGAAGACCCTTCTGTCGGACTACGCCTCCGATACCGAAGACGGCGGGGAGGAATGGCCATCCAGGGTCAAGCCCCTGGCAAAATCGTAAGTGTCCGGTTACACGAATGACTCATGGCGCTCCTCTGTTATTTGGTAATGTCTAACGCGGAATTTTAATCATGCAGTCCGCCCAGAGCTCAGCTCGACGATTCGTCGAGCGGCTCCCTGAATTCATCGGATGTGAACAGTGCTTCACTTCCAATAGCCTCCTCCCATCTTCTTGCGGATGACGCCGAGGTGGGGTCCCGAAGGGGACCGAACCAGGAGGAGGTGGTCCTAGAGGCGCCTCAAGGCGACCTCCCGGATTCCAGGACCAAAGGGGGTAAAGCCTCGGAGGGGTCTAAGTCCGGCCCCGGGCCGGACACTGCTCTCGAACCACCAGCGGTTCCAGAGTCCGACAGGCGGCGCCTTCATAAGAAGGGCAAGCCTACGCCACCGGCGACCTCCGTCCATCCGGAGGCGCCGGACAATTTGCTGGAGGCGCTTAATGGCGTCTCCATCGACGAGGAACACTGCACTGTTATGAGTGTGGTAATTCAAAAGGTTCAGTCCGCCAAGAGCGGGCTGATAGAAGCCTGTACAAGTCTGTTAACAGGCTTTGAGGTATGTGTTCAAAACATATAAAAATATTACCGCATAGACAGTAGCCCTTGATGCTCAGTTCGGCGTTCGGAAAGAAAAGCCGAGCTGAGGATCTAAAAAGATATACGCAGGAGTCTAATAAAAATATGTCGATATGGGAATGCAGGCTGCGCTGCTGACCTCTGCCGCACTGACTGTGGAGGTCAATGCATTAAAGGGAAGCCTCGAGCGGTACGAGAACGAGCTCGGCCGTGCCAAGAAGCAGCTCGAGGACAAGGAGGGTATGTAATACCGCATGTAAATGTATATAGAAATACTTGGTTGCAAATAATGACAGGACCAACTTAAATGTTGCAGGGGCCACGGCCTAGGTGGCGACCCTGAAGGAGGCGGTCTCCAAGGCCGAAAACAGTGTGGCCCTAGAGCGCGCCGAGCGAGAGAAGCAGGAGGCGCGGGTGGCGGAGGTGCGGCAAGAGCTCCAGGCTCTCGTGGAAAAACACGAGAGTTTGGAGCGTGACTCAAAGATTCGAGAGTCCGAGCTCGCCTTGGCTCTTGAGAGTGCCAAAAACGCTAAGGCCGAAGCCCAGAAGGCCCTCTAGGAGATCGAGGCGATGAAGAAAGTAGCAGCGGGTAAGGCATTCTTTATGCAAAGCAAGAATATAAAAGTTAATTATCTGCTACTTACCCGAATCTGGAGCTCTCCAGGAGCGTTCGCCGATCTGCCCCGTAGTGTGTCTGATGCCGCCGAATACTACCGAGCCGAAGAGGGGAGCTTGACGGAAAAAGTGTTCTGGTCTCAGTATACTGAGGCCGAACATCTGGTGCCCCAGAGCGACCAGCTGAAGCAGCTGGTCGAGCTCCACAAGGAGGCCGAACAAGCCATGAAGGGCCTCATAGCTCGGCTGTGGCCTGGAGAAGCCATGCCTGGGAGCTACTTCGGTCTGGTGCGGTGGCTGGTGGACGCGTGTCCGTGGATTGAGGTCGTCAAGCGCTCCGTCTGTATCGAAGGTGCCCATCGGGCCCTTGCCCGTGCTAAAGTGCACTGGGGCAAGCTGGACGCTCAGAAGCTTTTGACGGACGCGCCACTGCCGGGCAAGGAGTATCGCACGCCCGAGATGTATTATAAGGGCGTCCTGAAGGGTGCTCGCCGTATAGCGGACGAATGCTCCAAAGATGTAATTTTTGAGTAGGCTCACATCTGTTATCCTGTACGCTGAAAACTTTGTTCATATTCGTTAAGCAACGCTTGTTAATTTAAAATATTACCTTCTGTGCAGCCATTTATCAAATCTGAGAGATGCAAGTCGTCGGCTTCGACCCACATGCCACGAGTGCTGGGGTGTTCGGGATAAACCTGAGCGCTCTTGTTCCCATTCTTGGGTCCATCTAGGGAGGCGCTCAGCACAACGAACCAGGCCGTCGGACTTATAATGCTTTATCACTCTCACTTAGCCATAGAATTCTATAATTTTAAATTTCGGCGAAGCCCCTAGTGTTCCGAAGATCGAGTTCGGGGCGCTATCCACGCCTGGGCCGCATAAGTCCGGTTCCTCGCTCTAAGCGGCATAAGTCTTTAAGGACTCGAAAAACCTCGCGAACAGCGACCGGTCTCTCGCATTATCATGACGGTCAGTTTTAGCTTTCTCTACTGAGGTGTTAACCCAACTCAACTGGGGCACAATCACAGTAGTTCTCCCAGCGCTACCTTAGCCAACATTGCGGAATGTAAGGTACCAAAACATGGGAGCCGGGCAAACCCAACTATTGACCAAAGACATGATTCGGAGCCGATGCATATAGTGCTATAAGTTCGGGGTGCCGCACTCATGAGAGTGTTCGGTCTTCTCACACCATGTTATGGGGTGCTTTAGCCCCTGGTGTATTGTCCGTACCAAAGTGTACGGTTGCATAATGTCTTGACTAAACATATATATATAAAGGAATACAATAATAGATAGAAGCTATGTATTGTTTATTATTAAAAAATTGCTGCTATGAAAGCAGAACGATACAAATAGTGCGATAAGCAAGAGATGGGATTATTTGACATGTCCCCCTCCAGGGGCAAGCTACGGGATTTTAGGTAAAACAGGTTTTAGCTTGTTATAGAGACCACCTGGACATTTGACGCGGCTTGTCCTCACCCTGGCTGTTGCAGCGTGTGTTCGGCGAGTGTATTACCGAACAGGCCTTCTGAGTAGTTGGGTCCTGAAAGTATATAAAAAAAGAGAAAAACGACCGAATAGGGAGCCCCTAAGTGCGGTTGAGCCGCATTCTGGGCGTGCCGTAGTTGTGCCCCTCCCCTTATGCCCATGGTATTTTCAAAGCGTAATTATGTACGCGTGGTACCCGATAGCACCATCTGACGAGGGCTGGGGTTGGGGCCGCACTGCTATGCTTGCTTGGATCGTGCCAGCCGGCTCTGTTGTAGGTTGCTTCGGGCGCGCTTGACGTTGTCCGGACATTTAATACCCGGATTGGAGGGCTGCCTTGAGAGGCTGCTCTGTACTTCCGCCGCCAGGGCCGCTGTGTGCTCCTCCGTTTGGAGAGAGCGTTTGGTGTTTCCATTTACCGTGATGACTCCACGAGGGCCTGGCATCTTGAGCTTGAGATATGCATAGTGTGGCACCGCATTGAACTTTGCAAATGCGGTTCGTGCGAGCAGGGCGTGATAGCCACTGCGAAATGGGACTATGTCGAAGATTAACTCTTCGCTTCGGAAATTATCCGGGGATCCGAAGACCACTTCGAGTGTAACTGAGCCTGTACAGCTGGCTTCTACACCCGGTATGACACCTTTAAAGGTTGTCTTTGTGGGTTTGATCCTTGAGGGATCTATACCCATTTTTCACATTGTATCCTGATAAAGCAGGTTCAGGCTGCTGCCGCCTTCCATGAGGACTCTGGTGAGGTGAAATCCGTCAATGATTGGGTCTAGGACCAATGCGGCGAATCCGCCGTGACGGATGCTAGTGGGGTGGTCCCTTCGATCAAATGTGATCGGGCAGGAGGACCATGGGTTGAACTTTGGGGCGACTGGCTCCAACGCATAGACGTCCTTGAGAGCATGCTTCCGCTCCCTCTTGGGGATGTGGGTTGCGTATATCATGTTCACCGTCCGCACTTGCGGGGGGAATCCCTTCTGTCCTTTGTTGTTCGGCGGCCGGGGCTCCTCCTCGTCATCCCTACGCAACCCCTTGTCTCTGGTTTCGGCACTTAACTTGCCTGCCTGCTTGAACACCCAACAATCCCTATTGGTGTGGTTGGCTGGTTGTTCGGGGGTGCCGTGTATCTGGCACGAGCGGTCGAGTATTCGGTCTAAGTTGGATGGGCCCAGAGGGTTTCTTTTCAATGGCTTCTTCCGCTGACCGGGTTTAGAGCCTCTGAATCCGGTGTTGACTACCGTATCCTCAGTATTGTTGCTGTTAATGCGGCGCTTGTGCTTGTTGTGACGTGACCTGCCATTGTTGTCCTTGGTATCCGAATTACTAGGGTTCGTGGTTATGTTATTGCTACGAGCTAGCCAGCTGTCTTCGCCCGCGCAGAAGCGGGTCATGAGTGTCGTGAGGGCTGCCACAGATTTTGGCTTTTCCTGTCCCAGGTGCCGGGCAAGCCATTCGTCTCGGATGTTGTGCCTGAAGGCAGCAAGGGCCTCGGCGTCCGAAAGTCGACTATTTGATTTTTCTTGGTTAGGAACCGTGTCCAGAATTGCCTGGCCGATTCCTCTGGCTGCTGGATTATGTGGCTTAGGTCACCGGCGTCTGGTGGTCGCACGTAAGTGCCCTGGAAGTTGTCAAGGAATGCGGATTCCAGGTCCTCCCAGCAACTAATTGACTCTGCTGGCAGGCTGTTAAGCCAATGTCGGGCTGGTCCTTTAAGCTTGAGCGGGAGGTATTTGATGGCGTGTAGATCATCACCGCGGGCCATGTGGATATGAAGGAGATAATCCTCGATCCATACCGCGGGATCAGTTCTACCGTCATATGATTCAATGTTTACGGGCTTGAAACCCTCGGGGATTTGGTGATCCATTACTTCGTCTGTGAAGCATAGTGGGTGTGCAGCGCCCCTGTACTGGGCTATATCGTGGCGCAGCTCGGATGAGCTTGGTCTGTTGTATTCGGCCTGGATGTATTTATCATATCCGGTGTGACGGCTATCATCACGTGATGTGGGGTGCCCACGTGATCCGTAGATCGATCTTCTTTGCCTTGCCTTGTCCTCTAGTATGTCTCGCAGGTCTATTGCGTCTCCCGTACTCTGGTATGTTTTGAGCGGTGCTGGGGTGCGTCTTGGGTCGAGGGCCTGAAGGCCTCTCTGTTGCGGCCACGGGGTGGCCGATCGGGCCCATCGTATGCTGGTAATGTAGGTTTAGTTGCTTCCTCCTCAAGTTGGGGTAGCAGCCTGCACTTTGGGTAGCTCTTGGAGGGGCGCTCGAGTTTATACTCTTCGGCCGCCAGGACTTCGGTTCATCTGTCGGCTAGCAAGTCTTGGTCAGCTCTAAGCTGCTACTGTTTTTTCTTGAGGCTGCGTGCCATGGCCATAAGCCTGCGTTTGAAACGCTCTTGTTTGACGGGATCCTCTGGCACGACGAATTCGTCATCGTTAAGGCTTGCCTCGTCTTCGGAGGGAGGCATATAGTTGTCGTCCTCAACCTCTCTATCGGCCGCTCTCTCATGAGGGCTGGCTCCTTCATCCTCCTGCACTGAATCCTGCTGGAGGGGGTTATCTTCGGCACTGTCCGGCGTGTTGTTATCTCCGGTGCCGGATTCGCCGTTCTTGTTTTGGCGGGATTTAGAGCGGCGCCGCTGACGTCGGCACTTGGGTTGCTTCTTGGAGGGGTCATCCTCCGTTTTTTCCTCGCCATCCCCTGCTTTGGGGGTGTCCACCATGTATATGTCATATGACGAGGTGGCTTTCCAGTTCCCTATAGGTGCTGGTTCTTGGTCGTCTCCTTCATCGGCGTCCATACCGTCGATGTCTTCGGAGTCAAAGTCCAGCATGTCGGTTAAATCGTCGACAGTGGCTACAAAGTGGGTGGTGGGTGGGTTTCGAATTTCTTCGTCGTCCGTATCCCAACCCTGCTGACCATAGTCCGGCTAGGGCTCTCCCGACAAAGAGAGAGACTCTAGGGAGTTCAAGATATCGCCAAAGGGCGAGTGCTGAAAGACGTCCGCGGCGGTAAACTCCATGATCGGAGCCCAATCGGGTTCGATCGGAAGGGGTGTGGAAGATTCGGAGTCCGGAACAGAGTCTGGCACCTTGGAGTCACGGGCCTTGCAAAGGACTAGGCTGGTATTCGGCTCCATCGTCGTAGAGATTGTGGTTCCTGAGGCGGCGTCCAACCGTCCGTCCCTGGTTAGCGCAGTCGGCTCCGAGCTAAGGGTCGGAGCGGACTCCTGAGTGGCACTCTGGGCGCTGTCCGGCGGCAGAGCTAGATCATGCCCATTGAGAAAGTGCGGCACGCGCTCGGCTGTGGCTCGAATCCATCAAAGATCAAGTCCCCGCGAATGTCGGCCGTGTAGTTTAAGCTTCCAAACCTGACCTGATGGCCAGGGGCGTAGCTTTCGATCTGCTCCAGATGGCCAAACGAGTTGGCCCGGAGTGCAAAGCCGCCGAATACGAAGATCTGTCCAAGGAGAAAAGTCTCGCCCTAGACCGTGTCGTGGTTGATGATCGAAGAAGCCATCGGGCCTAAAGGCGATGATACAGAGGAACTCTCAATGAAAGCACCAATGTCGGTGTCAAAACCGGCGGATCTCGGGTAGGGGGTCCCGAACTGTGCGTCTAGGCGGATGGTAACAGGAGACAAGGGACACGATGTTTTTACCCAGGTTCGGGCCCTCTCGGTGGAGGTAAAACCCTACTCTTGCTTGATTAATATTGATGGTATGGGTATTACAACAGTTGATCTACCACGAGATCAGAGAGGCTAAACCCTAGAAGCTAGCCTATGGTATGATTGTTGTTCGTCCTACGGACTAAAACTCTCCGGTTTATATAGACACCGGAGAGGTCTAGGGTTACACAGAGTCGGTTACAATGGGAGGAGATCTTCATATCGTATCGCCAAGCTTGCCTTCCACGCCAAGGAAAGTCCCTATCCGGACACGGGACGGAGTCTTCAATCATGTATCTTCATAGTCCGGGAGTCCGCCCAAAGGTCATAGTCCGGCCATCTGGACACCCCCTAATCCAGGACTCCCTCACCCGTCAAAGAGCATCTTCGGTGGTCCGCCATGCAGAAGAGAAAAGAAATTGGCAAGGAAGTGGCTCGGCTCCTAGCAACAGAGTTCATCCGTGAGATCTACCACTCCGAGTGGCTTGCCGATGTAGTCATGGTCCCTAAGAAGGACGATTCACTTCGTATGTGCATTGATTTCAAGCATATCAATCAGGCCTGCCTGAAAGATCATTTCCCTCTCCCCCGCATCGATCAGATTGTTGACTCGATGGCGGGGTGTGAGCACTTGTCTTTTTTAGATGCATATTCCGGGTATCATCAGATCCGACTGTATGGTCCCGATGAAATTAAAATAGCCTTCATCACCCCATTTGGGTGCTTTTGCTATGTTACCATTCCATTTGGTCTTAAAAATGCCAGAGCTACATTCATGAGAATGATTCAGAAGTGCCTGCTCACTCAAATCATTCGGGTAGTATTGGTATCTCCCCGTGGAGACAAGCTTAGCTATGTTCTCCAGATTCACTTTGATTCCTCCAATAACGAAGCTGAATATGAAGCACTTTTATATGGGTTGCGTATGGCCACTTCACTCGGTGTCTGTCACCATATGGTCTACGGTGACTCGGATTTGGTGGTTAATCAAGTGATTAAAGAGTGGGATGTCAGGAGCCCGACCATGATTGGTTATTGCATTGCGGTAAGAAAGCTGGAAAAGAGGTTTAAAAGGTTGGAGTTTCACCATATACCCCGACTGAAAAATGAAGCTGCAGATGAATTGGCAAAGATAGGTTCTAAGAGAGAGGCCATTCCCAGCAATGTGTTTTTGGAGCATATTCATTCACCTTCAGTTCAGGAAGATCCTTTCACTGAAGAGTCCCCACAGCCTAAGAGCGCCACAGATCCGACTGAAGTCGAAATCCCAGCCGTGGTCGACTTAGTCATGGAGGTTTTGGTCGTCACTCCCGACTGGACAGTGCCGTACGTTGCATACATTCTTAGGAAACAACTTCCAGAGGATGAAGAAGAGGCTCGATAGATCGTCCTATGATCTAAAGCCTTTACCGTGATAAAAGTTCAGTTGTTCAGAGAAAGTGTAACTGGAGTCTCCCAGAAATGCATCACGCCAGAAGAAGGCCGAATGATCCTCAATGATATTCACTCGGGGACCTGTGGTCACCATGTGTCCTCTCGGACCATCGTGGCCAAAGCATACCGAGCCAGATTTTACTGGCCACATGCCAACGAGATGGCGAAAGAAATAGTGGACAAATGTGAAGGCTGTTAGTTTTACTCCAAGATGTCCCATAAGCCTACATCAGCTCTGAAGACTATTCCGCTCGTCTGGCCTTTTGTTGTCTGGGGATTGGACATGGTTGGACCTCTGAGGACTGGCGGGAGTGGATTTACCCATGTGCTGGTGGCAGTCGACAAGTTTACCAAATGGATCGAAGCCAAACCCATTAAAAACCTTGAAGCAAGTACAGCTGTAAGTTTCATCAGAGAATTGATATTCAGATATGGTGTTCCGCACAACATCATCACGGATAACGGGTCGAACTTCGACTCTGACGAGTTCAGAGCCTTTTGTGCTTCCCAAGGCACGAGGGTCGATTACGCTTTGGTCGCCCATCCTCAGTCGAATGGGAAGGCTGAAAGAGCAAATGGATTGATTCTCAAAGGACCGAAACCCCGATTGATGCGTGACCTCAAGCATGCAGCAGGGGCCTGGGTCGATGAACTTCCATCAGTACTTTGGGGATTGAGGACAACTCCTAATCGGTTGACTGGATGAACTCCATTCTTCTTAGTCTATGGAGCTAAAGCCGTACTCCCGAGTGATATGCTCCCCAATGTGCCCCGAGTCGAGCTCTTCTCAGAAGAGGAAGCAGAATAGGCTCGGAAAGATGCAGTCGATCTCCTGGAAGAAGAAAGAGAGATGGCCTTGATCCGGTCGAGCATTTATCAACAAGACCTGCGTTGATTCCATGCCAGAAACATAAGGGGTCGGTCATTTCAGGAGGGAGACTTGGTTCTTCGAGTGGACCAGGAGAAACCACACAAGCTCGCTCCTGCTTGGGAAGGCCCTTTCGTCGTCACCAAAGTGCTCCACAATGAAGCATATCATCTTTTCAACATCGAGCACAATAAAGATGAGCCACGCGCTTGGAATGCGGAACTGCTCCGCCCCTTTTGCTCTTAAAGCATTCAGACTGTTGAGATGTAATAAGAAGTACCTTTTAGTTTGAATATCAAAAGACATGATTTTACAGTCTTCCAAATGATTGTTGTTCATTTTTTACATGTTCTAAAATCCCCTAGTGGGTGCCTTAGCTGCAAATCCGTTTCTCCTAAGTTGAAGAGAAAATCCTACCGAGTGGTGAGCTAGCCTCTTACTCGGAGGCTTAGCTGCGAATCCGTTTTGCCTAAGTGTTGAACAATCCTACCGAGTGGTGAGCCAGCCTCTCACTCGGAGGCTTAGCTGTGAATCCGTTTCGCCTAAGTGATAGAAAATCCTACCGAGTGGTTAGCCAGCCTCTCACTCGGAGGCTTTGCTGCAGTCCAGTACTCGCCTAAGTGTTAGAATATCCTATCAAGTGGTGAGTCAGCCTCTCACTCAGAGGCTTAGCTGCAGTCCAGTACTCACCTAAGTATTAGAAAATCCTCCCGAGTGGTGAGCCAGCCTCTCACTCAGAGGCTTAGCTGCGAATCCATTTCGCCTAAGTGTTAAAAAATCCTATCGAGTGGCGAGCCACCCTCTCACTCGGAGGCTTAGCTGCAGTCCAGTACTCGCCTAAGTGTTAGAAAATCCTACCGAGTGGTGAGCCAGCCTCTCACTCGAAGGCTTAGCTGCAGTCCAGTACTCGCCTAAGTGTTAGAAAATCCTACCGAGTGGTGAGCCAGCCTCTCACTCGGAGGCTTAGCTGCAGTCCAGTACTCGCCTAATTGTTAGAAAATCCTACCGAGTGGTGAGCCAGCCTCTCACTCGGAGGCTTAGCTGCAGTCCAGTACTCGCCTAAGTTTAAAAGGTCCTACCAAACGGTATGGGTCGACCACGACCCCCCCCCCAGGGGTTGCACCGTCAAGAAGAAGGACGAGATTGTGAGAGCAATCCTCTCACTCGGGGGCTTAGCTACAGTCCAGTACTTGCCTAAGTTTGAAAAATCCTACCGAGTGGCGAGCAATCCTCTCACTCGGGGGCTTAGCTGCAGTCCAGTACTCGCCTAAGTTTGAAAAATCCTACCGAGTGGCGAGCAATCCACTCACTCAGGGGCTTAGCTGCTGTCCAGTACTCGCCTATGTATAAAAAATCCTACCGAGTGGCGAGCAATCCTCTCACTCGGGGGCTTAGCTGCAGTCCAGTACTCGCCTAAGTATAAAAAATCCTACCGAGTGACGAGAAATCCTCTCACTCGGGGACTTAGCTGCAGTCCAGTACTCGCCTAAGTATAAAAAAATCCAACCGAGTGGCGAGCAATCCTCTCACTCGGGGGTTTAGCTATAGTTCAATACTTGCCTAAGTTTGAAAAATCCGACCGAATGATACGGGTCGACCACGACCCCTCCCCCCGGGGCTGCACCGTCAAGAAGAAGGACGAGATTGTGCGCGCTGTCAAAGGCTCATACGACGGTCGACGCCAAGGCGAGCCGCTTTCAGGAACGTCAAGACCATTGTTGAATGCCTTGCTGATGAGCTGATCAATGCTACCAAAGGCTCATCCAATAGCTAGCGCCAAGACGAGCTGCTTTCATGAGCTGATCAATCCTGCCGAGTGGTGCGGGTCGACCACGACCCCCCCCCCTCCGGGGCTGCCCCGTCAAGAAGAAGGACGAGATTGTGCGCACTGTCAAAGGCTCATCCAACGGTTGGCGCCAAGGCAAACTGCTGTCAGGAATGCCAAGACCATTGCTGAGTGCCTTGCTGATGACCGGTCAATGCTGCTCAAGGCTCGTCCAACAGGTCGACTGCAGATTCTTCCTCAGAAGCTGCATTGAAAGTGCAAAAACCAATCCGAGAGAAGAATGAGTTTCACTCGAAGATAAACACAACATATTCAAAGATAAGTCCAAAGGTTTCTAACCGCAGATTATAGTACTCCAGCGTCAGGCCCGAAGGAGTTTCAACGATTACAAAATCACTCGGCATTCCGAGGCAAATGAGGGCGAAGCATAATGTTTTTTCGGTCACTCGACGGGAGAAGGGCTGGCTGGATCGCAGAAGCTGTCAAGGTCGATGCTGTCAACAATATGAGTGGCTGCCTCAAGGAAGGTGTCCATGATGGATTGGAAGGAGTGCTTCTTAGTATTCACAACCTTGAGGGCCGCCAACTTGTCTTCTCCAGCCTCCTTGCGGGGCACTCGAACCAATGACAGGGCGACATCAGCGCCATGGTGAGCGGATGACTTCTTCCACTCTTGCACTCGACCAGGAATCTGATTGAGTCGAGTCATCAGTGACTCGAGGTCTTGAGAAAGTTCCGCCTGAGGCCAGATTTGGGCGTCCACTCGGGTCATCGCAGCCTTCAGTCGAGCCAGATAGGCAACAGCGCCCTCCAAGCGTGATTCCAATCGTAGCAAGTTCATCACAACATCATCTTTCACAGGACAATTGATGGTGTCGAGACCTGTCTCGACCCGCCCGGTTTCAGCTTCAAAATCCTGGCAAAGTTCTGTTCCATCATGAAAAATAGCGAGTCGACAATATTACAACATACTTCGATCAACGACAATGAACCAGTCGAGTGGTTGTACCTTCAAGCTTCAGAACTAGTTTCGCGGCAAGTTGTCCCAGATAGGACTCTAGCCTGCCTGTCTTGGCTCTGAGGCCTCCAACTTCAGTGGTCAGGTTCTCCTTGTCCTTCCTCAGTTGCTCGACTTCTCGATTGGCTTCCGAGATGGTGGTCTTCAACTTCGCGGTCTCCTCTTCCAACTTGCTGACTGAAGCCAGCTTCTGGTCCGCAAGCGTTGTCTTCTCACGTGCTTCCTTCTGAGCAGCAGCAAGGTCCTAGTCCTTCTTCTCCGAAGATTCCTTCATTCTCTCTAAAGAAACAACACTCATCAGACGAGCCTGAAGTTGACGGTTTTCACTACGCACATCTGCTTGTGTGAAGTCACTCGGTTCAAAGAGACTGAAAGAAAAAGTAGTGAAAGGCGCGAGCTACTAAGTAGGCAAGAGTCGAATGGTTACCTCCCATGATGGCCGTCTCTTGTTGAGCAGTCTTGAGGTTCTTCTTTGCGAGTTCAAGATCAAGTTCAACGCTGATATGCTTCTTCTTTAACTCAGAAAGTCGAGCTCCAAGATCACAAGACCTCTGTAGTCAGCGAGACAGATGTCAGTCGACAGAAATAAGAGACAATGATAGTGAAAAGTTACTCTAAGACTAGTACCGAATCAAATATTCAATAGTAGTCTCGGGGACTACACCCAGTGGGTGCACTTAGCGTGCCCCCACTGGTTCAGATCAACACTCAGCAGGGTCTGCCCAGCGTGAGTCAAAAAAAGAGAAGATTCTATGACCTCAGCCGACTGCCAGCAGTCGACCGTGGTCTCGGGGACTACACCCAGTGGGTGCACTCGGCGTGCCCCCACTGGTCCAGACAAATTACTAAGACTTAGCACGAGTCAAGTGAAGTGGAAGATTTCCTAAACTCTAAACAAAGGCACACCCCAGTGGGTGATCGGATATAAAACAGCATTCAAAAGTTCAGTCGGAGTTCGCTGACCTGAACATTGGTCTGCAGGGCAGTGCTGGTGTAATAAGCCACCTGACTAGCCTCGTGCATCACCTTCACCTGCTCCATGACAAGGTTCACCTAACAAAGAGCCTCCCTGGCAGCACTCGACGAGTCATCTAGGGTCTGATATGCAGCGAAGACTGATGGCTCCAAGGCGGTCGAAGCAGCTACTAGGTCAGACGCCTGGAGTTGCACTGGAGCGGCAGGAGTTGGAGCAGTCGACCCTGGCGGACGATCAGTCGTCAGCGGGTTGGCGAATGTGACCTTGGTCCGAACCGGATCTCCGGAACATTCGACCACTGCCTCAAGCGCCGGCATCGACTGAGGGACTTGAACTTCAAGCCTCCTCCTTCTTGAGCCCCCACTCCTCTTCCCCCTCTCCTATAGAGGCGCTTCTTCTTCTTCTTCGTCAAGGAGCACGACGACCTGTTGCGGAACTACAGAAAGAGAGAAATATCAAAAATTCAGCTGACTGGCGGTCCATTCGACTAAATGAAGCCTGGTCAAACGGACTTACCAGCTCGAGAGGTGGCCGCATCGTCAGTCTCCTTGTCTCCTAGTGCCTTGTCGATGTCCATGTCAGTGGCAACAAAGGTGGGGCTAGAAAGATACATGATTTGGTTGGTCAGAACAAAAACTTCAGTCAACCTATATAAACACAAGCAAGATACTCACCCCGAAGCAACAGGGACGTCCATCTTGATCCGCGGCAAAGTCTTCCGAGCCTTTGGAGGAGCAACCTTGGGCTGCTTGGTGACCTTTTCTATTGGCTCCGGAGTCGACGTCCAAGTGCGCTTCTGAGTGTGGGTACTCGGAGCCACGTTCTTCACGTGCCCGCCCGCCGGGTCATGGTGCTGCTTGGATGGGCGTTCGGAGCATGGCGGTGAGTCGACTTCTTCTTTGTCGTCCGACTCCTCGCTCTCCTCCTCCTCCTCTTCATGCGAAGACTCCCATTCACCACTCTCCTCTACGCTGGCCTCTCCCTCCTGGTCCTGCTCCAGAGCTTGTTCGCCGTTGGACATCAAATACATCTTAGTGAGAACCTACAAGACAAAAAGTCGAGTAAAAGTCAGTCGAGATCAAGTACAGTCAGAACATACATGCAAGACAACCGGAATAAAGAGCATACCTTGTCGGGCTGATTGTCGTCGCTGAAGGGGATGACTCGCCTGGCTCCTCTGGGGTTGTCCTAGTTGCCTGTGATGCTCTTCAACCACATGGCCACGGTCTTGGGTGGCACTTCCTCTGGATGAACCCGAGCGGTGTCATCAGATCCGGAGTACATCCACATAGTATGGTCACAGGCCTGAAGAGGCTGGATGCATCGACTGAGGAATACTTCCAGCAGGAATAGGCCAGTGACACCTCATTAATCAGTTGGACCACTTTCTCAACCAACATCTTCGTCTCCACGTTCTCAACTGCAGTAACTTTCAGTGGAGAAGGAGTCTGGACATGGTTGAAAGTGAAGTGGGGAAGGCCAGTCGACTGACCTAGAGTTGCAAAGTCCTAGCAGTAGAACCAGGTTGACTGCCAGCCTCTAACCGATTCAGGGAGAGTCGTAGCAGGGAAAGAACTCTGATGCTTCTTCTGGATACCCAAACCCCCACACATCTAGATGACATGGGTCTTCGAGTTACTCGTTTTTGCTTTCTTCACCGACAGGGAACGAATGGTGAAGATATGTTTGAAAAGACCCCAGTGCGGACGACACCCCAAAAAGTTTTCACACATCGACACGAACGCGACCAGGTACATGATGGTATTGGGAGAAAAATGGTGGAGTTGAGCACCGAAGAAGTTCAGGAAGCCCCGAAAGAAGGGGTTTGGAGGGAGCAAAAATCCCCGGTCGACATGGGTGGCGAGCAATATACACTCACCCGGTCGAGGCTGCGGCTCCATCTTCCCCTTAGGCAGCCTTGTCGCACCCTTGGCGATCAGTCCGGACTCCGCCAGCTCGTCCAGATCTTCTTGCCGGAGCGAAGACCGGATACAATCGCCCTGGATCCAGCCTGGCGGCAGCCCCACGCGTGATGATGACCCGCGGTTCTGCTTCTTGCCTTTCGCCGCCCCCGACGCCTTCTTCGCGCGCTCCAGCGCCGCCCTCTTGTCCTTCACCATGGCAGCAAAGTGCCAGGGTCGAGAGCAGAAGAGCTGGATGTGGTGGAGAAGCAGGGGAAGAAGAAAGAGAAACATGCGTGGATAGTGCAGATGCCTCGGCCCCGTCGCCTTATAAAGCGATGCTTCCGAATGGCTGACGCGTGGGACCAGGCGATCCTGTCAAATCCCGCAACACTCGCATGCGACGTATGTGGTGAAAAATGTGGCGCAGAAATCGAGGCACCACTATTTATCCTCTCCGCCTACTTCGGCGCTCCCTGTCCCACGCGCTTCCCCGAAATTTCGTATCCCGTGAAATCCGGGATACACTGCAATCAATCGCGCTAAGGATTTTGCACTCCAAGACAACACTCGGCAGATGGTGCTATAAGTTCAGTCGGCAACTTTCTGAATGGATCGAGGCGACTGAATCGATGCTGAAGTACCAATGTGAGTTTTACATCTTGCAGAAAACGCTCGCGAGGTGTAAAGCTCAGAACAAGTTCAACTTCAACCTACTTTCCACTCGAACCTTAATCCATTCAGGGGCTACTGATGAGGATACAGACCTGTGGTAGGGTCATGGGCCTGACCCATACGTCCTACCCAAGGTCACTACCCTGGAAGATAAGAAGTCCAAGAGGCAACAAGAGACCCCCAGTCAAAGATGTCGAGTGCAATCCACTCGACCAGTCATATCACTCGGGCGACCCCCTACCTATTGCCACTCGACCATTCAAGGAATCACTCGACCCATCAAAGATCGGGAGTCACTCAGCATTGCAACAGTCAGGCATTCACTCCGTAGTCTTTAAGGTCATAAGTAACACTTAAGGCTGGCGTTATCAGTAACGTCCCTACTTTATGTACATTAAGCCCCTTGTAATGGAGGACGGCTGGGGTCCTGGCGCACTCTATATAAGCCAGCCCCCTCCTTTGGGACAAGGGTTCGCACCCCCTGTAATATCACACACATATAATCCAGTCGACCGCCTCCAGGCACCAAGACGTAGGGCTATTACTTCCACCGAGAAGGGCCAGAACTCGTAAATCCCATGTGTCCACCTTCACCATAGCTGAGATCTTGCCTCTCCATAGCTACCCCCCTTTTCTACTGTCAGTCTTAGAACCACGACAACACTGACTACAGAAGTCGTGCGAGAAGGAAGATGGAGGAGGAGAAGAAGAAGAAGTTGGAGGACGAGCAGAGGAAGCAGGAAGCAGAACGCCTTCAAGGCCTAGAATCAGCGCACACGGACTTGGCACTCAAATTCCAGCGGCAGTAGCAGCAGATCGACTCACTTAGCCAGGAAAGGGGGTCTCAGCAGCGGCCGCAGCTAGCGGATGATCCAGCATTGGATATCACCGTCCCATCCATGCCGAGAAGCAGCATGGGTTCCGCCCCGGGAGACACACTACTGGATAGATACCCTATGGATGACATCATGGAGAACACTAACTGTGAGCTACACTTCAAAATAAAGAACAAATCCGTGAATGCAGCGAACACTGTTGCTTATACAAATCCCCCCGGAGCAACCTATCATTGCAGAACGGTTCCAGACGGCTATGCTCGTGTCGTGGTTGATGAGGTGGTGGACAAATATTCGGGGCTACAGCTTGACATTCCTAGAGGTGACAAGGAGCACACACTGGGAATGGCCATACATCGTATCATCCTATGGAGAAAGGATTGCATCATCTTTCGAAGGCCACCGACACCGCATCAGCTAGAGCTTGACATTCCAGGAGGTGACGAGGAGCAGACGACTCCCTCTCCTCCAAGTCTGGCACAGCTTCAGGCCACTCCTCCTGCTTCAAATCAGCCAACGCGTGAGGCCACTCCTCCTGTTTCAACTCAGCCAACGCGTGAGGCCACTCCTCCTCCTCCAAGTCCACCAATGCGTACCACTCCTCCTCCAAGTCCGGCACCGTGTCAGCCGTCTCCACTACCTTAGCAATCGCGAAAGAGAGCCGCCGGAGCTATGGTGCGTAGTGCTACAAGTCGAGGTAGTATAGGAGGTACAGGCAGAGGCAAGCGATTTCAATATGGTCCAAGCCTCGCGCCTCTTCCGCAAAGGCCTTACGACATGACCAAGGAGCAAAATGAAGCCATAGTGAAGGCCCAAGTGGACGCCCATTTTGGACCAAAACCGCCACCGCCGCCAAGGGAGAAAGTGCCTGAGGATAAGGTTGACCACTTTATTCGTATGACTAAAGCACCAGCTCCCAAGACCGTTGACTCAGACTATGAGCGCCAAATCAGGAAGGCACATCGAGCATGACAAAAGGAGTCGAGCTCGAGCTCGAGCCAAGCAGCTGGCCAAAAATGCGGGGAAACCGTTCCCCAGCTAGGAGAACATGCAGTGCAATCAATCCCCCCGCTTGTTGTACCAACACATGAGAGTACCAGCACCAGTCAGCTGGTAATAACCGACGAGCATTGAAGGCAGGCTGAAATGCTCGGTATCACTGTTGGACAACTTCTCAAGATTGAGCCAATGCCTCTGCTCAGAGAGCGGGACATAAAAAGGAAATATATCCGCGGCCAACCTTTGGTCAAGCCTGAGGAGGTCAAGACCCTCCCAACAACAATGTATGAATTGCATGATTGGTACATGAAAATTACCAAGAGTACCAATCGAGAGTCCCTCATGGTGAAAGTCGAGGAAGAGTATTACTTCCATAAGCTAGCTCTGGCCGTTGAGTATTCAGAACTATTACAGTTATTCAATCAAGACGCACTCAACAAATATCTTGTCAGCTGCTATTATCTGTAAGTGATTTCTTTCTGTAATTTAAGTCTCAAGCTAGCTGTAGTGCTCATTGATCGATTATTACCTGTAATTATCCTCACTATATTCTTTTTTGTGGTATTGTGCAGGATGAAGATATATGAAATGAAAAAGGTGGACGCTATGGCATTGGGTTCATTGACCCAAATATCGTTAATGAACAAACATGGAAATATCCATGGTATAAAGCAGATGTAGAGAAAAACATGCTAGAGTTCTTGAAGCGCCTCAATACCAATGAATATGTACTACTTCCTTACAACTTCCTGTGAGTCATACTGTCTTGTACTACAAATTCTGTTTTTACTTACTAGCTAGCTAGATGTTAATAATTATTACTACCAATGATGAGTGTTATGCACATGCCCGCTTAATTAAGACACGCAAACGTGTGTGCATGCAGTTTCCATTGGATCTTGTTAATCATTAAATTTGACGAAGGAATAGTTGAAGTACTGGACTCACTACTTAAAAAGAAAGACCACTCAATAGTGAAGGGGATAGTCGACAGGTAGTTTCAATCAATATTAGCTATAGGTCGGCCTCTTTAGTTCATCATTTCCTGATATCAACTATTTAATAACTTGTTTATTCATTTTCTTTGCCGGCGGGCAGGGCTTGGGAAAAGCTCAGGAATTTAAAAGAGGTTCCAGGCGAATGGAGAGAAAAGTTGTATTGCTTTCGACCCAAGGTATAAGTAATTAAGTAGTATTAGCTAGCTACCATGCATCTCTTTAATTCTAGTTTCAATACCATTAATTATCATGCTTGATTAATTATTATCTGATTAAATTCTATTCTTGTAAAGGCCCTGAAGCAGGCGCAGGGGACTGATGTGTGTGCATACTATGTTTTTGAGAACATTCGCATGATGACGTCCGAAAGGACCAATACTGATAAACAACTTTGGGTACGTTTGACAGAACAATATTCACAATTTTTACATCATTATCGATATCTAGTCACATAACTAATACACATGCATATTGATCTCCTTCTTAATAGTTTGAATCAGTGCGGGAGAAGCTCCGACCAGAGGAGCGCATACGAGCACTTCAAGAGGAAAATAGCGGGATTTTTGCTCGACCAGATCATAGATCCCAAAGGGGAATTCTATTACGAGCTACCGCCCGAATGAACCACTCCCAATTATCATCGTGCTCCGAAGGCACCAAGTCAAATGCCACTGGCTCTGAAGGCAACATGTAGCAAAAACTGTATATATATACATGTATATATATATATATATGATCGGTTCTATGAGAAATTCTATTTATATATATGCATAATGTGTACAATATGTAGTATCGTTAAATACCAGCAAACGAAAAAGAATTAAATGGAAAACACAAAATTAAAGGAAAAATAAAAAATAAAACCAAACCCCCCCAAAATTTTTAGTACCGGTTGGTGTTACCAACCTGTACTAAAGGTCTCCCCACACTAGGCCCTGGCTCGTGACACGTGGTGGCCCTTTAGCAGTGGGTTTGTGCAGAACCGGTACTAAAGGGGGGGGACCTTTAGTCCCCACCCTTTAGTGTCGGTTACAGAACTCGCACTAAAGGCCCTTACGGACCGGTGCTATCGCCCGGTTTTAAACTAATGCTCGTGGCTGCCTCGTTGCTTCCTTGACGTCCACTCCAAGTCCCCTGGATTGCATTTGTTCCAAAAATGATTCTCTCGAAGGTTTCATTCCATTTGGACTCTGTCTGATATTCCTTTTCTGCGAAACACTGAAATATGCAAAAAACAACAATTTGCACCGGGCCTCCGGTTAATAGGTTAGTCCCAAAAATAATATAAAAGTGCATAATAAAGCCCATTAAACATCCAAAACATATAATATAATAGCATGAAACAATAAAAAATTATAGATACGTTGGAGACGTATCATCCCCCCGAAGGCAAGGACCACCGCACGCCGGAGCGTTATTTAGATGACGTCTTAGAGGGTGCTCGCTTGATAGTGTGTCAATTCTCGAACGACATTATATTCGAATGAATGTATCCAAATGACCTGGACGTGTTTATTATTTTAAGGCTTTGTAATATATTGGTGCCACTATCTGAAGTTTCTTTCCTCCTATGCGGTCGATCTTTTATGCCTGAGAGTTTTCCAGTCGTCGGCTTCGGCCCCCACATAGATGCTACGGGGGTGTTCGGAATAGCACGTGAGCACTCTTGACCCAACGTCTTGGTCCGTGACGGAGGTGTCAGTGCGGTGAACCAGGCAATCGGAATATACGGTTTTACCTCTCTCAGTTAGCCATAGGAGTTTGACGATGGGGCTATAAAATAGCCCCTGGTACATATGCAACTATCCGAATGCGGATGCATTACGCATATGACTAGAAAAACAGTCCTTCGTTTAATACGGAAAAATCATTACAGATTTAGTAAGTCACCGAGCGGCTGACCAGCTCTCGCCGCATCATGACAGTCATTTTTTGGCTTTCTCTACTGAGGTGCTTGACCGGACGAACTAGAAACACAACCGTAGTAGTTCTCCCTTTGCTACCCTAGCCGAACAAACGGAACATAAGGTAGCAAGCATAGGAGCTGGGCAACCCAACTAATGACCAAAGACATGATTCAGAGCTAATGCATATAATACCAAGTTCAGGATGCCAAAGTGTGCGGCAGAGCTGTTCGGGCTATTGTTTGGCGGTACATATGTGGCCGTATAGAGCCCCTGGCAATGGGTGTCGAGGTATGTGAGACAACTGGAGAGACGGAGTACAGTTTTATGAATAAAGTTGATACCGAAAAATTGTCCCTACTAGGATCTGATTGATACGTCAAAACGTGATCTTTACAGAGGGTACCATAAGCACCAAAATAATTTTACATTCTGGGGGTCTAATAATAAGGAGAAAAGCTCAGTACAGGTCCTTTAAATAAGGTTTGGTCGGAAGAGCCCTTTGGATGTCCTGCCACATGTCTGCACCGCTTTCGCCTTGTAGAGAGGGGTTCCTTAAAGGGAACGGTCTTCTGTTACCCGCACGAAACCAGGCTCGAAGAGAGTCCTTGTAAGTCCGTAGGATATATGGGCTCGAATGCACCAGTGGTAGAAAAGTAATTGAAGAAGGGTGGAAGGTCATACAGGGTCGAGCCATACTATAGACCTGCCCGTATTGTGCCTCTGTTGATGCACAAGGTATTTTGAGTGCGTAATGATGCATGCGCTGTACAAATTCCGCGGGTGTGAGCGGCGATCAACGGAGGTGAAACTGCTAGTCTAGCTTTGGAAGTACCGAGCCGCTAGCTTGCGGGGCTGACCGGACTCTTTTAACAAAGTCCGGTGGCTTGATAGTCGATGAGGTGTGCAACTTGAGTGGGTCGCTCTGTACTTCGGCTACGAGAGCCGCGGTGTGCTCCTTAGTGCGGAGGGAGCGTTTCGTGTTTCCATTGACTTTTATGATGCTGCGTGGACCGGGCATCTTGAGCTTTAAATAAGCATAGTGCGACACCTCGTTGAATCGAGCAAAAGTGGTTCGTCCGAGCAGTGCGTGGTAGCCACTTCAGAAGGGTACAATATCGAAGATCAAGTCTTCACTGCGGAAGTTGCTGGGCAAGCCGAAGACAACTTCCAATGTTATTGAGCCCGAGTAACGGGCCTCTACGCCGGGTATTACTCCTTTAAAGGTAGTTTTAGTGGACTTGATTCTTGACGGATCGATACCCATTTTGCGGACGGTGTCCTGGTAGAGCAGGTTAACGTTACTGCCACCGTCCATGAGGACTCACGTGAGGTGGAACCCATCGATGATTGGGTCGAGGACCAGAGCTGCCGAACCTCCGACGGATGCTGGACAGGTGGTCCTTTCGATCGAAAGTGATCGGTCAAGCTGACCACGGGTTAAATTTTGGGGTGACCGGCTCTACGGCGTAGACGTCCCTTAATGCGCGCTTGCATTCCCGTTTGGGGATATGGGTGGCATTGATCATATTCATTGTTTTGACCTCGGGGGGAAATTTCTTCTGCCCTCCCTATGTTCGGTGGGCGAGGCTCTTCTTCGTCGTCCTCGCTAGGCGGCCTTTTCTGATGAGGACATGACTACCTTGGATATGACCAAAAATATTGCATATATGCATATTTGTCAGGTGATTTCTAGTGCAAACTATTCAATAATCTATTTATGTTATCCAGAACAAAAATACTTCACACACTTTTGTGTTTTGTCTAATTGCAGGTGTATGGGACATTTGTACAATCCACATATGAAGATAAGGAAGAAAGAGATATTTATTTGCTGTCCAAAAAGTTCTCTCATGTCACTTTTGGCCCAAGAGAAGATAGAGTCCAAGTCTCTCACGTTCTGGATTCAGATTCGGACTGCACAGACACACCTGACTCAAAACGCACACAAGTTTTTCATACGGACTCCGAATTGGGTGATTCTTTTTTTGTTGGAAACTAGATTTCGTGCACTTTCCAACCCAATTGGAATCACCTTCAAATTCGTCCGGAGCGTTGAGTTGTGGATGAAACAATCTGATGCTGCAGCAGAATCCGAGTCAAACTACAAGTCCAAAGGTGTTACATCACCTCCACTTGGGCCCATTGGCCTTGTACGACCTAGATTTAGTTTTAGGCTGCCTTGGGACGTCCTCCCACCTCCTTGGCCGCCACCCCTTGCTCCTATATAAGTAGATCCATCTAGTAGCTTTTCCTTGGGATTTGTTTAGTTAAAAGTTAGCCATTGCAACTTCGTGTACTTTGTTTGTGTCCAACGACCAGACCAAGACCGTTTACGGATCCCCACCTTTATCAATACTTCATATATACTCGCAATATTCAGATTGCTTTTATCATATTCTTGCTTGTTCTTCGATTGCTTGCAGGAATAGACCTTCGTGGTCAGGTTGATTGTGCTCCGGCATGGTCAATAACCTCTCGGAGTTGGTTTAGCGATTGCTAAGGCGCAACGTCATGCACGTTTGTAGTCGGATCGTCAAAGTCGTCTCCACCAAATCGATAGTTATCATCTCATCGAAAGATCGGGACACCCCGCCTCTATCATTTTCCCCTTGTGTTCGACGTTGAGCTTGCCGGCTTGTTTAAAGACCCAATAGTTTTTGTTGGTGTGATTGGCAGGTTTATCGGGGGTGCCATGAATCTGGCAAGGCCGATCAAGTATTCTGTCCAAACTAGATGGACCATCTTTGTTTCCTTTGAATGGCTTCTTCCGTTGACCGGATTTGGAGTCACCAAATCCGGCGTTGACCGCCGTGTCTTCGGTGTTGTTGCGACGCTTGTGCTTGTCACGTCATGGCTTGCCATTGCCGTCCCTGGTTTCAGAGATGCCTGGGTCGCTTGTGCTATTGCTTCTACAAGCTAGCCAACTATCTTCTCCCGCGCAAAAGCGGGTCATAAGTGCGGTAAGGGCTGCCATGGACTTCAGCTTCTCTTGGCCGAGGTGTCAGGTGAGCCACTCATCTCGGATGTTGTGTTTGAAGGCCGCATGGGCTTCGGCATCCGGACAATCCACAATCTGGTTTTTTTATTAGGAACCTGGTCCAGAGCTTCCGGACTGATTCGCCGGGTTGCTGGATTATGTGACTAAGGTCATCAGCGTCCGGAGGCCGAGCATAGGTACCTTGGAAATTATCTCTGATGGCATCCTCCAAGTCTTCCCAGCTACCAATAGAGTTTTCTGGGAGGCTGTTCAGCCAATGTTGTGCTGGTCCCTTAAGTTTTAGGGGGAGGTACTTGATGGCATGTAAGTCATCACCGCGAGCCATGTGGATATGGAGAAGAAAGTCTTCAATCCATACTGCAGGATCTGTTGTGCTGTCGTAAATCAATGTTCATGGGTTTAAACCCTTCTGGGAATTGGTGCTCCATTACCTCATCGGTGAAGCATAGGGGGTGTGCGGCTCCTCCATATCGGGCGACGTCACGACGCAGTTCAGATGGGGTCCGTATGCGGTTTTCGACCTGGGTGAGGTTGTGCTTGTCGCGCCAAGCCTGATCGCTGTCTTCTTGCGTTGGTGCGCGCCTCCTTGATCCATCAATTGATATGGTTTGACTGGCTCTATTGTCCAGGTTCTGTCGCAGGTCATGTGTGTACCCTGCAGCCGCCGTTTCTCTGCCTCTAGGGCGAGGTGGTGCAGGCTGGTGTTCGGCTTGGGTTGCCGCTCTGTCCCGGCCACGAGGTGGTCGGTCAGGCCTGTCAGTCGCATTACAGGAGGTCGGTATAGGCTCTAGGACCTCATCATTGAATTGGGAGAGCAGCCTTTGCTTTGGGTAACTCTTAGTTGGGCACTTGAGGCCGTATTCCTCGACTGCCAGGACATTAGTCCATCTGTCATTCAGTAAGTCCTGGTAAGCTTGAAGTTGCTAGCGCTTCTTTCTCAAGATTCTTGCAGTGGCTATTAGCCGGCGCTTAAAGTGCTCTTGTTCTAGGGGTTCCTCTGGCATGATGAATTCTTTGTCGCCGAGGCTCTCGTCCTCTTCGGAGATCGGTAGGTAATTTCTATCCTTTGATCCCTCCTTCCCGATAGGATCGTCGGGGTTGACTTGCCCCTCTTCCCAATCATCCTGTTCGGTTGTTGGATCGACCGAGGCGTCTTGGTGTTTGACGTTCTCTGGGGTGTTATTGTCTCCGGTGCCGGTATTGCTGTCTTTTTCGCGACGTGATTTTGATCTGCGTCGTTGACATCGATGCTTCAGAGGTGCTTTAGCAGGCTTGTCCTCTAGATTCTTCTCATCATCACCGTCATTCTCTTTGGGTGTATCCACCATGTATACGTCATACAAGGAAGTGTTCGTCCAATGTCCCGTAAATGGCGGGTTCTGGCTTTGCTCCTCTTCGGCATCGTCATCCATACCGTCGATGTTTTCAGAGGCGTAATCGAGCATGTCGGTTAAGTCATCGACAGTGGCTATAAAGTGGGTGGTGGGTGGGACATAAAATTCCCCGCCCTCAGCCCCTAGTGTGGGCTGGGCGTACTTTGACAGCGATCCTTCTGTAATGCCGAGAGATCACATTAAGTCCAGGGCCTCGTTTAAGAGTGAGGTTTGGACAAGGAAGCGAGAGTCCGTGGAGCAGAGCGGGACAGGAGTTCCCTGGCTGAGCTCGCGTAACACAGAACTCGAGAGTTCAGATCCGGTGTTCGGGGATGAGTCCGGCTTCGTTTTGATGAAGGGAGCTTGGTATGACTCCGGGCCTACCGGTGAAACGACCGCCTCCGTACCTCCGGTGTTGAGCTCTATGGCTGCGGAGAGTCTGGCGGGCTCTAAACTCCCGTCTTCAGACTCGGCGAGGAGTTCTAGATCTAAGGCTGGAGCTGTGATTGGAGCCGCAAACCCTTGGAAGATCAAGTCTCCTAGGATATCAGCGACGTAGTTTAGGTTTCCAAAACTGATCTGATGACCAGGGGTGTAGCTGTCGATCTGCTCCAGATGGCCAATCGAATTGGCACGCAGTGCGACGCTACCGAATACGAAGATTTGTCCAGGGAGAAAGTCTCCCTCAGGGTGGTATTGTTGTGGATGATTGATGGAGCCATCGAGCCTTTCTGGTGAAGACATAATGGAACTCTCAATGAAAGCACCCATGTCGGTGTCAAAACCGGCAGATCTCGGATAGGGGGTCCCGAACTGTGCGTCTAAGGATCGAAGGTAACAAGAGGCAGGGGACACAATGTTTACCCAGGTTCGGGCCCTCTTAATGGAGGTAATACCCTACTTCCTGCTTGATTGACTTTGATGAGTACAGGGGTTACAAGAGTTGATCTACCTCGAGATCGTAATGGCCAAACCCTAGATGTCTAGCTTGTATGATTGATCCTGCCCTACAGACTAAATCCTCCGGTTTATATAGACACCGGAGGGATCTAGGGTTGTACAAAGTTGGTTTATAGAGAAAGGAAGGTGCGTGATCCGAACGCCAAGCTTGCCATCCACGCAAAGGAGAGTCCCATACAGACACGAGGAAAGGTCTTTAATCTCATATCTTCACGACCCATTAGGCCGACCCATATCACATAGCCCGGACGCCCGAGGACCCCTTAGTCCAGGCACTACAAAAAAAAGACACATCCGTGACATTTTGGGCCGAACGAAACTTTTTTCTGTCATACATATGACACCTCTATGATGATAATTGTGACAAAACCCGGTATCATCATAGATGTGGTGGGCTCCTACTTCTATGAAAAAAATCATGATAGAAAATGGGCTTTTCGTCCTGGGCGGGCCGGAGACGCAGCTGCATGACATTCTTTAGGCCATCCATGACGGAAAAAAACGTGGTAGAAGCGAGGGTGGGGAAAATTTTGGGGAGTTCCCGGTTACGGTGGGTGGTTAGGGGCCAAGCGATGCGCGTTTCTCTCGTACATGTACGTGCGCATGTGCGAGGCGTTGGCTCTAACTGAACCCGAGCGAGGCATTGGGCTCTAACTGAACCCGAGCAATTGCACTCCAGACTACGCGTTACTGAACCCGAGCGATCGATCGATGGTTGTTAACTGAACCCGATCGAGCGATTCCTTCGCTACTGCTGCTAACTGAAGCCGATCGATTGGATGAATAGTGAGCGTTGCGGGGGGGAGGGGGGTTGGATGAACAGTGAGCGGTGGCGTTGCCTCTAGATGAACAGGACCCTGTGGTGTGGAGGGCTGGATGAACAGGACGACCCCGTGGAGGTCTGGATGAACAGTAGACGGGGGAGGGGTGTCCGTGGAGGGGTGGTTGAATAGTAGCCGGTGGAGTAGCGTGTGGTGGAGGCTGGATGAACAGGAGCCCGTGGAGGCTGGAGGAGGTCGACGGTGGAGATGAACAGTATCCCGTGGAGTCCCGTTTTGCGGTACGCCACACCCCTCCCGATGAACAGGACGCCCATTTCGACCGTAGCGCTCCAACACAAGTCTGTTTCATTCGTTTTGCGATACGCCACACCCCTCCCGATGAACAGGACCCCTGTTTCAACCGTAGTGCTCCAACACAAGTCCGTTTCGTCTGTTTTGTGGTACGCCACACCCCTCCTAATCAACAGGACCCCCGTTTCGACCGTAGGAGGTCCGTTTCCTCCGTTTTGCGGTACGCCAGACCCCTCCCGATGAACAGGATCTCGTTTCTAATGTGGCCGGTCGAACACAAGGCCATTTCTTCCATTCTGCGGTACGCCAGGCCTCGTTTCCATCGCCTGTTCCGTCCAAGCCCTCCCGATGAACACGACAACGCATTCCGTTCCGACCCAGCCGGTTGGCTCCCACGTGTTCCGTTGCCTCCCGATGAACACGACGCATTCCGTTGCCTCCCCATGAACACGACGACGATGATGTTTCTCTGTTCCGACCCAGCCATGTACACGAGCCCTGGCCGTACGTATGCGCGAGCAGGCGTTCGATACCCTGCCCGTATGTACACATACATGGCCGTATTTTCTTTCTTGCACACTGGCCGCTTGACGTACGTGTACATGCTACGTGCGCGCCTCTACTACGACATGTGCGCGCCTCTACATCGACCAGTATATATGTATGTACATGTTCGCGGCCAGAATGACAATGCTACGTACGCTTCGACCAGATGGGTCCCGACTATCAGGCACTTCCTTGCATGCGAAGATGTAGCTGGTGGGTCCCAGCAGTTAGGGGGGCGAATCGTTTTTTTGCCCGGACGAACTTCCTTGCGTGCGAAGGTGTAGCTGGTGGGTCCTAGCAGTCAGGGGGAAACATTTTTTTCACGAAATACGGTGACCCGTCCGGTGGGTCCCCACTGTCAGGTGGAGGAATAATTATTTTGTGCGTAATAAGGAGGCACTTCCTTGTGGCTGCCGTGGACCCAGCTGTCAGCCTCGCCACATATAGTACTCTTCTGATGGAAGTCGATTGTTGACCACATTGACCATGCCGCATCGAGAGCACCACAGCGGTGGATGACGGTGAGGCCTAGGAAGGGATGACGCGGAGCCGGGGAAGACGCAGCAGTGGATGCCCACGCGAAGAGGAGTACGAGGGTTCACTGGTTTGGCTGCGGTGTGAGGCTGCAGTCGCCGAAGAATAATAGGGGGTGTGGGTGAGTAGAGGGATGGCCTGGCCAGCGGTGGGAGCAGTAGGGGGCGGTGAGGCCTCCGCCGCATCGCAGCCGGCCACGGGAGGCAGGAGCACAAGGCACAACCGATGCTGGTTTGGGTGGCTGGAGCAAGAAGACCAGAGGTTGAGGAAGCACTACGGCCGTTGGATGGACATCGTACGGTCACTGGAGCTAGAATCGTGCATATTGAATAAGTTGAAAAAGCCCTCTGTCCCCATCAACTTAGTAGGCCCACAAGTCAGCCTGCCACTATACTGGGTCCCAGCTAACAGGGGGAGTATTCATTTTTTTGTGCGTAATAAGGAGGCACTTCCTTGCGTGCGAAGATATAGCTAGTGGGTCCGAGCTGTCAGCGGCGGTAACAGTTTTTTTTCGTGAAATACAGAGGCCCTTTTGGTGGGTCCCTGATGTCAGGTGGAGGAATCATTATCTTGCGCGTAATAAAGAGGCATTTCCTTGCGTGCGGCCATGGACCCAGTTGTCGGCCTCTCCACATACAGTCCACTTCAGATGCATTCGTTGACCATGTTGACCAGGCCGCGCCGAGAGCACCAGGGCGGTGGATGACGGTGAGGCCTAGGAAGGGAACAACACAGAGGCAGGGAAGACTTGGCAATTGTTTCCCACACGGAGGGGAGTACGACTGTACGAGGGTTTACTGGTTCGTCTGCAGTCGCTGGAGAATGACAGCAGGTGTGGGTGAGTAGAAGGATGGCTAGGCCAGCGATGGGAATACAGTGGGGCAGTGAGGCCCGCGCGGCAGCACAGCCGGCCGCCGGGAAGAGGGAGCAGGCAGTCCCGCCAGCGCTTGTTTGGGCGGCTTGAGCAGGAAGAGCAGAGATTGAAGAAGCACGACGGTCGTTGGATGGACATCCAACAGTCGCTGCTTGTGCGTCAACCTTTTTTTAGGAAAGCCTCAAATCTGTGGAAAATAGCATACAACCCATCTGCCATTATTTCTAATAATTTACAGCCCATTTGCTAATTCTTAAGGTTTTTTGGAGCCCATATTCTTTTTGTTAGCATCACAGCCTATATTGTGGCCACGGTTTAAAAATTATATGAAATTTTGCATATTTCGGTGCGGTCCGAACTGTTTTTAATCCCGAAATTTTGACTCACATTCAAACTGCTTTTGAAAATAAATGTATATCAATAGAAAATCCAACAAATTCTCCACGCATAAAAATTAATGTAATTTAAAATCTCAAAATGAAAAAAAGATATTTGAAACTAATTGCCAGTTTGATGTGTTTTAAAAATGTACAACCCATTTCTCATTACTGATGGGCCATTTTCACGGCCAGCCGAATGAAAGCTCTGCTCGTCTTGAAAGATTTGCAGCCCAACAGGCCTCACAAAGCGACTTCCTTGGAAAATCACAAAAAAACTGGGATGTGGCTGTGGACCCAACTGTCAGCCTCTCCACGTACAGTACTCTTCCGATGGAAGTCCTTCCTTGACCACGTTGACCACGCCACGCGGAGAGCACCACGGCGGTGGACGATGGCGAGGCCTAGGAAGGGGACGACGCGGAGCCCGGGAAGACGCGGTAGTGGAAGCCCGCGCGGAGAGGAGTACGAGGGTTCACTGGTTCGGCTGCGGTGTGAGGTTGTCATCGCCGCAGAGCCTGGCCAGCGGTGGGAATAGTAGGGGGCGGTGAGGCCTCTGCGGAAGCACAGCCGACCATGGGAGGCAGGAGCATGCGGCACGACCGACGCTGCTTTGGGCGGCTGGAGCAAGAAGACCAGAGGTTGAAGAAGCACTATGGCCGTTGGATTTACATCATACGGTCACTGGAGCTAGAATCGTTCATATTGACTAAGTTGACAAAGCCCTTCGTCCCCGTCAACTTAGTAGGCCCACAAGTCATCTTCCCACCAAGGTGGGTCCCAGCTAGCCGAGGGAGTATTCATTTTTTTGTGCATAATAAGGAGGCACTTCCGGTGGGTCCGAGCTGACAGCGGGGGGAACTTTTTTTTGCGAAATACGGTGGCCTGTCCGGTGGGTCCCAGCAGTCAAGGGGAAACGTTTTTTTCGCAAAATACTGGTGGCCCGTCCGGTGGGTCCCCGCTATCAGGTGGAGGAATAATTATTTTCCTTGTAATAAGGAGGCACTTCCTTGCGGCTGTCGTGGACCCAGCTATCAGCCTCTCCACGTACAGTACCCTTCCGATGGAAGTCGGTCATTGACCACATTGACCACGCCACTCCGAGACCACCACGGAGGTGGATGACGGCGAGGCCTAGGAAGGGGACGACACGGAGCCGGGGAAGACGCGGCAGCGGATGCCCACGCGGAGAGGAGTACGAGCGTTTACTGGTTCGGCTACGGTGTGAGGCTCCCGTCGTTGCAGAATAACAGGGGGTGTGGTTGAGTGGAGGGATGGCCTGGCCAGTTGTGGGAGTAGTATGGGGTCGGTGAGGCCTCCGCGTTAGCACAGCCGGTCACGGGAGGCAGGAGCAGGCGGCACGACCGGCGCTGCTTTGGGCGGCTGGAGCAAGAAGACCAGAGGTTGAAGAAGCACTATGGCCGTTGGATGGACATCATACGGTCACTGGAGTATTGACTAAGTTGACAAAGCCCTCCGTCCCCGTCAACTTAGTAGGCCCACAAGTTAGCCCAACAATATGGTGGGTCCCAGCTAGTAGGGGGTATTCATTTTTTTGGCTGTAATAAGGAGGCACTTCCTTGCGTGCAAAGATATAGCTTGTGGGTCCGACCTGTCAGCGGGGGGAACATTTTTTTCGTGAAAAAGGCCCTTCCTATGGGTCCTAGCTGTCAGGTGGAGGAATCATTATTTTGCGTGTAATAAGGAGGCATTTCCTTACGTGCGGCCGTGCGCCCAGCTGTCAGCCTCTCCACGTACAGTCCACTTTTGATGGATGTCGTTCATTGACCATGTTGACCAGGCCGCGCCGAGAGCACTAGGGCGGTGGACGACGGCGAGGCCTAGGAAGGGAACGACACGGAGCCAAGGAATACTCGGCGGTTGTTTCCCACGCGGAGGAGTACTGTTCGTCTGCCGTCCCCGGAGAATAACAACATGTGTGGGTGAGTAGAGGGATGGCTAGGCCAGTGATGGGAGTATGGTGGGGCCGTGAGGCCTGGGCGGCAGCATAGCCGACCGCGAGAGGAGGGAGCAGGCAGTCCTGCCGGCGCTTGTTTGAGCGGCTGGAGCATGAAGAGCAGAGACTGAAGAAGCACGACAGCCGTTGGATGGACATCCAACAGTCGCTGCTCTCGTGTGTTGACTAAGTTGATAGGGTGTTGCGTGTGCATCAACCTTTTTTTATGAAAGCATACGCGTCAACCTGTAGTAGGCGCACAAGTCAGCCTCAAATCTATGGAAAACAGCATACAGCCCATCTGCCATTATTTCTAGTAATGTACAGCCCATTTGCTAATTCTTAAGAATTGTTTTGGAGCACATCTTCCTTTTGTTAGCATTACACCCCATGTTGTGGCCATAGTTAAAAAGTATACGAAATTTTGCATATTTCGGTGCGCTCAACTGTTTTTAATCCAGAAATATCGATTCACATTCAAACTATTTTGAAAAATAATTTATATAAATATAAAATCCAAATAATTGTCCACGCATAAAAATCAATGGAATTTAAAATCTTGTAATGAAAAAAAAAATTGAAACTAATTCCTGGTTTGATGTGTTTTAAAAATGTACAACCCATTTCTGGGCAAAGCGAATGAAACTCTCCTCGTCTTGAAAGATTTGCAGCCCAGCAGGGCCGATAAAGCAAGTAGGCCTTGTTTGGGTATTTCTTTTAAAAATAGAACTGGGCTAGCCATTTTCAGCAAGAAAAAAACACAACTGGGCTCGTGATGTGGTAAACAGCCCCCGCACAGCCCCATTTTCCCGGCAGTTGTTTTTGAGGAACAAGCAGTTGTTATTTATACTAGTTTTCCCTGTAGTTTTTTTGAGGAACAAGCAGTTGTTATTTATACTAGTTTTAGCAACGGATCAGGGTAACAATGGGGTTGTGCGGGGGTTAGACGGGCCACAGCCCCCGCACAGACCCATTGTTACCCTGATCCGTCGCTAAAACTAGTATAAATAACAACTGCTTGTTCCTCAAAAAAAAACTACGCGACCTGCTGGGTCCCTGGTGTCAACCGCTCGTAGTGTAATTCTCTCCTTTATTGACTACGTTGACAATGGCGTGAGCCCCAGATGTCCAACCATTAGGAGGAACCATATTTTTGGGCTTGTAATATAGAGGCACTTGCTTGCGTACTGCCATGACGCTGGTGGGTCCCTACTGTCATCCTCTCCATGTACAGTCATCTCTTTGTTCCTCTCGGTTGTTGACGATGTTGACAACGCAAGAGGGCGGCGCACCTGGCATGGCGAGCGAACCAAGGCCGCAAGGTAGAGGACGACGCGCGAGGCCTTGGATGGAACGAACAGGAGCCGTGGAAGATGCGTCAGTCCAGTCGCAGGCGGAGGGGAGTACGAGGGTTGACTAGTTCGGGCGCGGGCGCGTGTTGGGGCTGACGTCGCCGGAGAATAACAGGACGTGTGGGGGAATAGAGGGACGGACTGGCCAATGTTGGAGGGTACGTACGGTAGGGCGGCGGAGGCGCAGCCAGCCATGGGAGGCGGGAGCAGGCGGAGCCGACGGGGTGGTTTGGTTTGGGCGGCTGGAGGAAGAATACAAGAGATAGAAGATACACGACAGATGTTGGATCTCAATCCAACTGCTGGTAGGCAGAATCGTTTGTTGACTGGCTAGTAATTCGACACCACCTTGGATAGGCTATTTCCTCGCGGGTCCCAAATGTCCGAATCCAAATCTGTCACAGTCATGCAGCCTTTCCTATGAAAATTTACAGCCCATTTGTTATGCTAGTTCGAAATAAGTTTGTGGGTGCTGGTGGGGGCTAATCACTTGGCTTCTGTAATGCACAGTGAGCTCAAGCAGCCGGCAAGAGTGATGTTATTTCCTTTGGTTGGGATTTGTTACAAGATTTTACTCTAAATTAAAGGAATGGCAAGCCATTTGCCTTTTTTCAGAGAAAATATGACAGTCACAGCCAAGTTGAAAAGGGCAGGAACATCTAACTCCAGCTTACAAACTATACAAAAGCACGAGGGTTAATTGTTCATCAGGTTTACAAAAAACATAGATTGAAAAGGGCAACAACATCTAACTCCAGCACTGTTTTCGGCAGTCACAGTCAAATGGATCGGTCAGTGTCACATCCCTAGCTTCTGGTGCTGCCTAGTGTGTGCATCATGTTTAAATTCCATTTAAATTTGAAATGGGGACTTGTGAAATCCTTAGAATCATTTTTTGGAAATGACCCAAATAAAAATTGCTCCAAAAAAGGTCCAAGAAAATGCTCATGTTGCTCTCTGAAAATATTGGACAGAAATAAAAATCAAACCAATATTTTTAGGAGCCCATAAGTATTTATTCTGGGCATTTGGAATTAATGCATAAATATTTGCATTGGATATATATATATTATATATAAATAATATATGTCCAATAATTGCTGGAACATTTTATGTGGTTGGGTATATTTTAACTCTAGCCACATAACTATTTTCAGGATTTTGTAAAATGATTTAGTATTTTACTAAACCAAAACAAAACAGAACAAAATAGAAAAACAATAAATAAAAGCAGAGAGAGAACTTACCTCAGCTTACCTGGCAGCCACCCACAGCCCAAAACTGTGCAGCCCACCTGCGCGGCCCAGCCCACCTGGCCCCCCTTCTCCTGTCTTCTTTCCGTGCCAGCGCACGAAGCAGCTCGGTGGCGAGCACTGCCGTCGCGCTTGGCCACCTCCTGCCTGGTTGCCTCCCTCCTCGATGCGCCTGGAGATGCCACGCACCCCCTCAGGCCTCTCTCAACTCCCTCCCGTGCTCATCCCCTTCTCCTGCTCTCCCTCTCGCTCCGCACCTCGGACCCGAACGGAGCCGCCGCCACCGACGCCGATTGCCGCAGCCACCGTGCTCCCCTCGCCTCGCCGACGTGCCAAGAAGCCCCGTCTCGTCCCCCTCTTCCTCCTCACCAAGACAGAAGGTGCCGGAAGCCCTGGATGTCGCCAGCTCCGCCGTTCCCCTCCTCGGCCACCGAGGATCGCTGTCGTCGATTCGTCGCCGTCCGGCCTGCCCCGAGACCGCCGAGCATCTCTTCGTGACCGTGGTGAGCCCCCGGTAATTTCTCCCCTAACCCTGCCCCCGTTTGGTTGCCGTAGCCGCCGCCCCCTTGCTTACCGTAGCCCTCGCCGCGCGGGCTCGTCGCCGGCGAAGCCCCGGTGACCAAATGGCCCCGCGCGTGCGTCCGTTGCACTCACAATGACCCGTGGAGCAACGCTAGCGTGGCAGCTAGCTTGTTTGCAAGCCGCAGCGCTAACCCCGCACCCACCCGAGCTCCGGCCGCCGCCTCGCTCGCCGCCGTTGCTGATTCCGACCACCTCAGCACCTCCCGCTGCTACCAAACGACGTGCCTCACCACGACGCGTCCGTAGAGACCAACCCCGCCTCCTCTCGTCGCCAGAATCGCCGGAACAAGAGCCGCCGCCACGTCCGTGTGTCACCGGCGGTTAGCCGCCGACGTGGCCACTTAATTAGGGCTTAAGCACCCCGCTAATCACCCACTAGAGCCACTGCCAAGTGGGCCCCCGTGCCTAAATTAATTAGTTTAACCTCTCTGTTAAATTAGCACTAATCTCAGAGGGGCCCGCCTGTCACCGTTGACTTTGCCATGTCAGCATTGACTGGGCCCACATGTCAGCGACACAAACCAGTCTGAGACACTGACGTGTGGACCCCACTGGCCAGGTTTGACCTGGACCAGCCATGTTGACCTGCTGACGTCACTAATACGTCATGCTGACGCAGTATTTGTTTCTGGAATTAAAATAAATCAAAAATGATTTATAAATTTCAGATAATAACCAAAACTTCTAAAATTCATAGAAAATTAACCGTAACTCCAAATTAAATAAATTATAAATGAAAAATTATCAGAAAAATTCAAGGAATCCATCTGTACCATTTTCATGCATGTTAGAACAACTTATAGCTGCTGTTTAGCACAAATCAATTAAATGGCATTCGAATAATCACATATGGAGTTTGAATTTGAATCTTGTATTCAAACCAACTTCATTTAATCTGTTGCTAGTTGCATTAGCCTAAAACACATTCATTTTGCCATGTCATGATCATGCATCATATTGTGCATTGCATTGAATGTGTTCCCTTCTGTGTTGCCGGTATTTGTCCCCTCTCGATAGACGTGATACCGATGATGTGATCGTTGACACTGATGAAGACTCAATGTTATCTTCAGAAGTGCCAGGCAAGCAAAACCCCCTTGTTCATTCTGATACAATCCCACTCTCTCGCTCCTGCTCTCTTTTACTGCATTAGGACAACAATGATTCAACTGTTACTTGCTGCGGTAGCTGAACCCCTTTATCCTTTGCATGACCTGTCATTGCCACAGTAAATAGATGAAACCCAGTAGTATGAGTAGGAGTTGTTTGAGCCCTGATGTGCCTACTCATTTATGTTTGTTGTCATGCCTGCTACTGCTTAGAGTTGAGTCAGGTCTGATTCATCGGGGATAAATCAGAGGCGTGTGAACATGTCCTACTGTGTGTGAGCTAAGTGTGTGAACACGATTTGGTAAAGGTAGCGGTGAGAGGCCATGTAGGAGTACATGGTGGGTTGTCTCATTGCAGCCGTCCTCAGGAACTGAGTTCTGTGTTTGTGATCCATGATTCAGCTACTACCACACATTGGGCCCGAAACCAATGGACCCTCTCGGCTTCTTGATCACCCTTGTCCTCTGTCCAGGAGTTGCAAGTAGTTTCTGGTGTTTGTAGTATGCTGGAGGCCGTGCGCAGCGCTGACCGTAGGGGTGGGCTATGATGCGGTAGGCACGTGGCCGGGTAAACCGGGCGCCCGTTTGGTGTCACGGAACCCTGTTCACATCGTTTGGGGCTGTGAGCGAAACTCCGGCCGGATCTCCTCATGGATGGAACCCGAATAGGCGATAAACCTGGACTAGAGACTTGAGTGTTTAGGCAGGCCGTGGCCGACACCCATGTTGGGCTTCCGCTTGAAGGTTGCCGAGTACATGTCGTGTAAACGGCGGTAAGTGGTGAGAGCGTGTGTGAAGAAGTACACCCCTGCAGGGTTAGCATCATCTATTCGAATAGCCGTGTCCGCGGAAAAGGACTTCTGGGTTGCTTATATCAGTTCATAGACAAGTGAAAGTGGATACTCTAAAATACGCAAGATAGGCGTGAGTGCTATGGATGGCGTTCTCGTAGGGAGACGGGAGCGGTTCCATAGTGGTGTATTGGTTGGTGAATATGTGGACTCGTGTGCGCCACCTCAAAAGAGTTACTTGCAGTCGTAGTTCAGGTTAGCCACCGAGTCAAAGCTGGCTTGCTGCAGTTAAACCCCACCATCCCTTTGTTGATAATAATGCATATGTAGATAGTTCTGATGTAAGTCTTGCTGGGTACATTTGTACTCACGTTTGCCTATTTTATGTTTTTGCAGAGAGACTTCGGTCTCGCTAGTAGTTCCGCATGGACTTCGACGTTTAGCTTGTTACCTCAGCTACGATCTTGTGCCTCGGCATGATCTGGTAGATAGTCAGGCTTCTCAGCCTTTTTCAGTTATAGATGTCTGTACCCAGACATGATAGCTTCCGCTTGTGCTTTGACTTGTATGCTCTGATTGTTGGGTCATGAGACCCATGTTTGTAATATCTCGCTCCTCGGAGCCTATTGAATAAATTACTTGAGTCATAGAGTCATGTTGTGATGCCATGTTGTATTTGCACATATCGAGCATATTGTGTGTATGTTATTGAAATGCTTGGTATGTGTGGGATCTGACCATCTAGTTGTTTATCTTTAGTAGCCTCTCTTACCGGGAAATGTCTCCTAGTGTTTCCACCGAGCCATGGTAGCTCGCTACCGCTCCGGAACACTTAGGCTGGCCGGCATGTGTCCTTCTTCGTTCCTGTGTCTGTCCCTTCGGGGAAATGTCACGTGATGAATACCGGAGTCCTGTTAGCCTGCTACAGCCCGGTTCACCGGAGTCCTGCTAGCCCAGTGCTACAGCCTGGATTCACTCGCTGATGACCGACACGTACGATGCTGGGTCATGGATGCCTGTCCCTGTAAGTCTGTGCCACTTTGGGTTTACGACTAGCCATGTCAGCCCGGGCTCCTTATCATATGGATGCTAGCGACACTGTCATATACGTGTGCCAAAAGGGGCAAACGGTCCCGGGCTAAGGTAAGGCGACACCCGTGGGAATATCGTGCGTGAGGCCGCAAAGTGATATGAGGTGTTACATGCTAGATCGATGTGGCATTGAGTCGGGGTCCTGACAGCGTTGGTATCAGAGCTTGACTGCCTGTAGGATTACCAAGCCAAACTGGTCGAAGTTGAGTCTAGAAATTCTTTAGTTATATAAGGGAATTGATTGTGGGATGGAACGTAAGGCTCTTTTTACTCCTTATACCTCATGCCCTTCTGATCTGAGTCATCTTATATTTCCTACGGGGATTAAGAGCTAGGCTATCTCTTCTTTCTATCAGGATCACGTGTTACTAATCCGTAGACTTATAAGATTGTTGGATTTAAGCTTGAGTTCAGTTTCTACTACTTCCGTATGTTAATTGTTGATCTGGAAACCTTGATATTGTGCTTCTGAGTGGTTATGCCACCATTTTTGTGAATGTCTCAAATCTCTTCTGAGCATTTACAGCCGTTATGCTGTCCGAGTCATTCCAGGTTTCTAAATAGTCTGATGCATTTGCAAAATCCTTTCCCTCTGGTTTCGATGCTCCTTTATGCCAGCTCAATCACACTAATTGTTGAGTTGAGGTATTCTACTGCCTCGACCTTTATGTTGGAACTATTATTATGACCCTAGGTGTCTCAGGGGATCATCTAGTGGTCTAGCCATGATTGTGTCCTAGTGTGATGATTCTGGCCTTTATTCTCAAAATCATCCCGTGATGCCATCTAGTTAGTAGGTATTCTACTCCTGGGTTTTGAACCCGAGATTCACTCCACTTACTTCATGTTGATAGTGTTTGCTAGTTCCTTTAGGATATTAGTAACCTTTGCGATAATCCTCGAGGTTCATGATACATCCTTTTTCCAATTACCATGAACCATTCTTGGCAGGAGTTCTTCTGAACCAAAATATGACAACAAGAGTGCTCTCGATGAGTTCTCCATGCTATATTGTGACTCTGCCAGCTCAACCTTTCTGCATGGGTTATCCGGAAGAATTATGTTGAACCTGGTTCGACATACTAATCTATACATCCACAACTCAGAAAGTTATATGTTCCTTTGAGTTGTCCCTCTTTAGTTGTCTACTGACCTTCGTCTATCAATTGATAGTCAAGAGTATGCATGCATTCGTTTATCGATGCCTATTACTCTTGTGGTCCGTCAAGCCATTCTATCGCGGAATGACTAGGAGAAACAAACTCCAGTACCTCTTCCATATCCAAGATTGGGTCAAAGAAGTCGTACTCCGCAGATCAAATTGCTAATCTTGCTTTTGCTCTGTTCTACCTTGGAGTATTACCATCTTTTATATCGGGATTGTTATAGGAACTGCATACCATCCTATGAACTCTTGGTAGTGATACTTCTCACCATTATTAGTCATTCCTCGGTCCTCGTGTTGATGCAACCGGAATACCGACAAATGAATTGTGATGTGTGAAATCAATACTCCCAGCAACCTCGTTGCTTGGTAGTTAAAGGATAATTATTTCATTCTTAGCGTGTTGGTTTTTGAATCATCCTTCTAAGACTGATCGTGCTACCTAGTCCTTATTTAGGTGCACCCTTCGATTGATGAGTTAGGATCTTGTCAAGTCCTCACTCATTTGATCATATCGTCTTGCCCTCAAAAGCAAGATTGTTCTCGAGCTTACTAACATATCGGTGGTTCGTGATTTTCCGAATATCTTCTCGAAAGTATCACCAGGTTGTCACCTGACTGTTATGTCGAGCTCGTGATCAAGTTGGTTTATCCTGTAAACCACCCCTTTCTCCAAGAATCCATGTTGGATACCCCTGAGCTAGTTGGTTAAGCTAGACAACAACTTGGAGAGTTGGAAGATAAAAGCTTGCCTGACTTAGTTCGTTCCAAAGGGATATTCTTGCGTAGGGTGTGTGTTGAAGAAAGATGATATCTTCATCGATTGGTCCCTGTGATCAGTTGCTAGACCTATTGTCTTATCAATCCTTTCATTTGAGTGTGGGCTATCGTCAAATCAAATCAGTACCAACGATGCTCGTAATGCTGTCTTACTCGTGGTTGATCCCTCGAGCATACACCATTATATCTTTTGGTCTGATCAAGGCTATCACTTGTTCACTTAACTATGGAATTCCTTTTAAAGGGAAACTCGGAAGAATTGTCGTTGAGCCCATTGACAACATCCTTATCTCCTCCATGATTTTGTTGAACATTAAGCTAGTGTTGGAAACTTTTGAAGGCATTTTCTTCATGCTAGCTCATGAAGTAATTGTTTGATGAAAGGAGTGACTTCCTCTTATACACGTGCCTTTGGTGAAAGTTGCCGCCGTGAATTTGAGAAAGTTAGTTTTGCTTCCTCTGGAATCATCCCAAGTCAGTCATGCATACGTGCGAAGTATTCTGTGGTCTGGAGATTTGCAACCTCCATTCTATATGTATATCCTAGCACACCAAGCCACTGATTGAGTTGTTCAAGGATAAAGGAGTCTGTCCAAGGTGAACTCTTTGGACTTCCACGCGTGGAGACTTCGATGTCATTAATGATGGTTCCCCACCTGAACTCGGTAGTGTTTTGTTGTAAGACTACCATGTGATAATGTTTGTCTGGGACAACGTGTTCACATGTTTGTAGCAGAACCAGCTCATGTTTTGGAGTTGCTATCGTAGTTCATTTCCCGAGAATCTCGCAGCGTCATCCTGTCGATTTGTGTTGCAAACTTTCGTTTTTCTTCCTAGACTCGATGAGTCTGGAATATCCTGACACCAACCAGATCTGAATCTCAGGCAGATATGATGGTTTGGAACATTTCCCAAGAACTATAATATCGGTCCCTCGGAAACCGGTAAAGTGGATGTCATGGCCAACACACCCAGCCGGAAGACCTGTTATTATAATATCTTGATTGAAGAAGTTGGCCACCTCCCCATAGGGATTTCGTAGGATTTACTCCCTAGTTGCCCCTATGGATTTTTGTGTTCCCGAAGTCTGACCTTTTTACTTGATGCTTTAGATATCAAACCATATCTATGAATGGGTTACACTAGCACATCAAGGAGAACATTAGAAGCGGAGTGCTAAATGTCTCTCGGTCGATCATCCAGATTTTATTTCCTTGGCCCCGCCAAGGGTGAAATCTGAGAAGGTGTTATCTTCCTTTGCATCTGCATCCTCCATCACCATTCATCATGGTAGTAAGTTGTGTTACCGGACCCTTGACACGGATGTTGGTAAAACCTTGATGAATATGGAAATGCTCAAGTTCTTGAGAGCACGCACAAGCGCTACGTGCTATCATCGGCACTAACTGGGTTTGCTCTCAGTTTCCTCGGCAATGCTATGACCTATTCAAACAGCGAATTCACTCTCTATTGTTGGGTTCTTCCCCAGTTACTAGAATCATTCCCAGCATTTGCATTTTGTTCCCAGCTTGCACCGCCAATGTGCCATTCTACCACGGGTCTCTTCCATCTCCGGTGATAAGGAAATTCATCCATTACGTTGTCTTCAACAAGGTAATCCACATCATCCAAGCCCGAGTATGCCATTCTATCGACCCCCGCCAATCGATTGCTGTGATTTGCCTTAGGCTGATACAGAGAGTCTCAATGATCTCTATATCAAAGGTAATTCTTTTTGCCACTTAAGGTAATAATCTATGAATCACCCTCCTCCAGGATGTTTCGTCGTGGTATCATGGCCACTCAACTCCTCGCTACGTTGACAATCAATTACCACCTTCTTAAGGGTAGAATTGTTGTCTACCTAGTGAACCCTCGTCATCTGTTCCACTCCATTTCTTCAGATGTATGCTTCGTGTCTCAACTCGAGAGATGTGGCAATGTCTCATCCCATGAGTTGATCCTGAGTTGTTTGCTCTTCGAGAAGATCGATTCTTCCGGAGTTGTCCTTTTCCTCTTGCTGTCATGATTAGCTGGAGTTCTCAGAGCAAGACGACAAGACAAAGATGGTGTTCAAATCAACGTTCATTTGAAGTGCAACCTGGATCATGAAGATTCTACTAGTTTGCGTTTCCCCTTCATCCTACCCTACGCTTGAATCTCGAGACGAGATTCTTGTTTAGTGGGGGTGAGTTGTCACATCCCTAGCTTCTGGTGCTGCCTAGTGTGTGCATCATGTTTAAATTCCATTTAAATTTGAAATGGGGACTTGTGAAACCCTTAGAATCATTTTTTGGAAATGACCCAAATAAAAATTGCTCCAAAAAAGGTCCAAGAAAATGCTCATGTTGCTCTCTGAAAATATTGGACAGAAATAAAAATCAAACCAATATTTTTAGGAGCCCATAAGTATTTATTCTGGGCATTTGGAATTAATGCATAAATATTTGCATTGGATATATATATTATATATAAATAATATATGTCCAATAATTGCTGGAACATTTTATGTGGTTGGGTATATTTTAACTCTAGCCACATAACTATTTTCAGGATTTTGTAAAATGGTTTAGTATTTTACTAAACCAAAACAAAACAGAACAAAATAGAAAAACAATAAATAAAAGCAGAGAGAGAACTTACCTCAGCTTACCTGGCAGCCACCCACAGCCCAACACTGTGCAGCCCACCTGCGCGGCCCAGCCCACCTGGCCCCCCTTCTCCTGTCTTCTTTCCGTGCCAGCGCACGAAGCAGCTCAGTGGCGAGCACCGCCGTCGCGCTTGGCCACCTCCTACCTGGTTGCCTCCCTCCTCAATGCGCCTGGAGATGCCACGCACCCCCTCAGGCCTCTCTCAACTCCCTCCCGTGCTCATCCCCTTCTCCTGCTCTCCCTCTCGCTCCGCACCTCGGACCCGAACGGAGCCGCCGCCACCGACGCCGATTGCCGCAGCCACCGTGCTCCCCTCGCCTCGCCGACGTGCCAAGAAGCCCCGTCTCGTCCCCCTCTTCCTCCTCACCAAGACAGAAGGTGCCGGAAGCCCTGGATGTCGCCAGCTCCGCTGTTCCCCTCCTCGTCCACCGAGGATCGCTGCCGTCGATTCGTCGCCGTCCGGCCTGCCCCGAGACCGCCGAGCATCTCTTCGTGACCGTGGTGAGCCCCCGGTAATTTCTCCCCTAACCCTGCCCCCGTTTGGTTGCCGTAGCCGCCGCCCCCTTGCTTACCGTAGCCGTCGCCGCGCGGGCTCGTCGCCGGCGAAGCCCCGGTGACCAAATGGCCCCGCGCGTGCGTCCGTTGCACTCGCAATGACCCGTGGAGCAACGCTAGCGTGGCAGCTAGCTTGTTTGCAAGCCGCAGCGCTAACCCCGCACCCACCCGAGCTCCGGCCGCCGCCTCGCTCGCCGCCGTTGCTGATTCCGACCATCTCAGCACCTCCCGCTGCTACCAAACGACGCGCCTCACCACGACGCGTCCGTAGAGACCAACCCCGCCTCCTCTCGTCGCCAGAATCGCCGGAACGAGAGCCGCCGCCACGTCCGTGTGTCACCGGCGGTTAGCCGCCGACGTGGCCACTTAATTAGGGCTTAAGCACCCCGCTAATCACCCACTAGAGCCACTGCCAAGTGGGCCCCCATGCCTAAATTAATTAGTTTAACCTCTCTGTTAAATTAGCACTAATCTCAGAGGGCCCCGCCTATCACCGTTGACTTTGCCATGTCAGCATTGACTGGGCCCACATGTCAGCGACACAAACCAGTCTGAGACACTGACGTGTGGACCCCACTGGCCAGGTTTGACCTGGACCAGCCACGTTGACCTGCTGACGTCACTAATACGTCATGCTGACGCAGTATTTGTTTCTGGAATTAAAATAAATCAAAAATGATTTATAAATTTCAGATAATAACCAAAACTTCTAAAATTCATAGAAAATTAACCGTAACTCCAAATTAAATAAATTATATATGAAAAATTATCAGAAAAATTCAAGGAATCCATCTGTACCATTTTCATGCATGTTAGAACAACTTATAGCTGCTGTTTAGCACAAATCAATTAAATGGCATTCGAATAATCACATATGGAGTTTGAATTTGAATCTTGTATTCAAACCAACTTCATTTAATCTGTTGCTAGTTGCATTAGCCTAAAACACATTCATTTTGCCATGTCATGATCATGCATCATATTGTGCATTGCATTGATTGTGTTCCCTTCTGTGTTGCCGGTATTTGTCCCCTCTCGATAGACGTGATACCGATGATGTGATCGTTGACACTGATGAAGACTCAATGTTATCTTCAGAAGTGCCAGGCAAGCAAAACCCCCTTGTTCATTCCGATACAATCCCACTCTCTCGCTCCTGCTCTCTTTTACTGCATTAGGACAACAACGATTCAACTGTTACTTGCTGCGGTAGCTGAACCCCTTTATCCTTTGCATGACCTGTCATTGCCACAGTAAATAGATGAAACCCACTAGTATGAGTAGGAGTTGTTTGAGCCCTGATGTGCCTACTCATTTATGTTTGTTGTCATGCCTGCTACTGCTTAGAGTTGAGTCAGGTCTGATTCATCGGGGATAAATCAGAGGCGTGTGAACATGTCCTACTGTGTGTGAGCTAAGTGTGTGAACACGATTTGGTAAAGGTAGCGGTGAGAGGCCATGTAGGAGTACATGGTGGGTTGTCTCATTGCAGCCATCCTCAGGAACTGAGTTCTGTGTTTGTGATCCATGATTCAGCTACTACCACGCATTGGGCCCGAAACCAATGGACCCTCTCGGCTTCTTGATCACCCTTGTCCTCTGTCCAGGAGTTGCAAGTAGTTTCTGGTGTTTGTAGTATGCTGGAGGCCGTGCGCAGCGCTGACCGTAGGGGTGGGCTGTGATGCGGTAGGCACGTGGCCGGGTAAACCGGGCGCCCGTTTGGTGTCACGGGACCCTGTTCACATCGTTTGGGGCTGTGAGCGAAACTCCGGCCGGATCTCCTCATGGATGGAACCCGAATAGGCGATAAACCTGGACTAGAGACTTGAGTGTTTAGGCAGGCCGTGGCCGACACCCACGTTGGGCTTCCGCTTGAAGGTTGCCGAGTACATGTCGTGTAAACGGCGGTAAGTGGTGAGAGCGTGTGTGAAGAAGTACACCCCTGCAGGGTTAACATCATCTATTCGAATAGCCGTGTCCGCGGAAAAGGACTTCTGGGTTGCTTATATCAGTTCATAGACAAGTGAAAGTGGATACTCTAAAATACGCAAGATAGGCGTGAGTGCTATGGATGGCGTTCTCGTAGGGAGACGGGAGCGGTTCCATAGTGGTGTATTGGTTGGTGAATATGTGGACTCGTGTGCGCCACCTCAAAAGAGTTACTTGCAGTCGTAGTTCAGGTTAGCCACCGAGTCAAAGCTGGCTTGCTGCAGTTAAACCCCACCATCCCTTTGTTGATAATGATGCATATGTAGATAGTTCTGATGTAAGTCTTGCTGGGTACATTTGTACTCACGTTTGCCTATTTTATGTTTTTGCAGAGAGACTTCGGTCTCGCTAGTAGTTCCGCATGGACTTCGACGTTTAGCTTGTTACCTCAGCTACGATCTTGTGCCTCGGCAGGATCTGGTAGATAGTCAGGCTTCTCAGCCTTTTTCAGTTATAGATGTCTGTACCCAGACATGATAGCTTCCGCTTGTGCTTTGACTTGTATGCTCTGATTGTTGGGTCATGAGACCCATGTTTGTAATATCTCGCTCCTCGGAGCCTATTGAATAAATTACTTGAGTCATAGAGTCATGTTGTGATGCCATGTTGTATTTGCACATATCGAGCATATTGTGTGTATGTTATTGAAATGCTTGGTATGTGTGGGATCTGACCATCTAGTTGTTTATCTTTAGTAGCCTCTCTTACCGGGAAATGTCTCCTAGTGTTTCCACCGAGCCATGGTAGCTCGCTACCGCTCCGAAACACTTAGGCTGGCCGGCATGTGTCCTTCTTCGTTCCTGTGTCTGTCCCTTCGGGGAAATGTCACGCGATGAATACCGGAGTCCTGTTAGCCTGCTACAGCCCGGTTCACCGGAGTCCTGCTAGCCCAGTGCTACAGCCTGGATTCACTCGCTGATGACCGACACGTACGATGCTGGGTCATGGATGCCTGTCCCTGTAAGTCTGTGCCACTTTGGGTTTACGACTAGCCATGTCAGCCCGGGCTCCTTATCATATGGATGCTAGCGACACTGTCATATACGTGTGCCAAAAGGCGCAAACGGTCCCGGGCTAAGGTAAGGCGACACCCGTGGGAATATCGTGCGTGAGGCCGCAAAGTGATATGAGGTGTTACATGCTAGATCGATGTGGCATTGAGTCGGGGTCCTGACAGTCAGGTCCATAGAATGAACATCCTGGGTCATAAAATTTACTAGATTATGACCACAATATGTTGTAAATAGAAGCCCGACACGTTCAGAAGCTCGTTTGCCCACCTGAAACTCCTTTTTTGGCTCTTCGACATACCCATCCGTCAAAACCATGCTGCTGATAAACTTAAGCCTTACGGACAATAGTAACCTTGCATTCAGCATGAAGAATGTGACAAATCTAGTGTTTGCACGGTTGGCTACATATCGTTCTAGCGTTATTGTCTTCAATCGAATCTCATGAGAAGTGAGAAAATCCCGATGCTTACGAATCCACCGATTGGTTATAACTTTCTTACCCCGTCCTGTTGCCTAAATAGACATGAAGATTGAAAATAGTTAAGGTCTAAAAGAAGAGTGTCGAAAGAGCAACAGCTGAACAGTTAATTCTAGTACACTATATGCGGGCTTCCAATGTGCGTGAAATTATCACCTTTATATACAACTTCTCCAAACATGGAAAGCATTGCAGCAAGCCAATAATCTTGTTCAGATCAAAAACTATTCATTTGGATATATAAGATATTGACAAAATCCAGCACCATTGATAGGCCATCCATGGAGAAACACTTCATTCAGCATAGAACATAATATTAGTACAAAATGTGTACTCCAAGATGATATATAACTTATGCGCAGAAATTTAAAATGCAGCTTATGGTTACAAGTGTAGATGATAATATAAAGTACCTGAAGAACTGTGGAGCCAAACACCATATTGAAATGAGCACAGAGATATGTATTACACCCAAGGTCTCCAGTTTAGGTGCAGAGAGGACGGTTATTTGCAACGGTGAATAACTAGAATCAACGATCAACCTTTGAAGTGAAGGGGCATCTTGGATGATGAGCTGCCTTCCGTCAAAAGAAATTCCAATTCTTACAAGGTTAGGCGACTTTATTTGGAGACAACCGATTCTAACTGTGAAAACAAGCACCACGCACTCCGGCGCAGGGCAACTAGAGAGGATGATGCTATGCAATGAGGCCTCCGATATACGAACCCGCACAAGTGAAAGTTTCTTGAGAAATGGGAGTCGAAGGTTTAGTACCAGGTTGTCTGGTAGGTAGCACAGCACAAAGGTGGCAGTGTGGAGATAGGAGGAGAACCGCGAGATGGACATCGGTGCTGAGAGCACAAGTTCATGGCATTTGGTATGTGGTATCTGATTTCCAGGGGAATAGTAGAACTCAAGCAGCTGTAGTTCTGTGAATTCAAGGGATTTCAGCCAGGCGTCCACCGTGTCGGGCATGGTATACTTGCTCAGGTAGCATGACGGGATGCAGAGGCTTTGAACGGAGCCCTAGTGGGAGGAGATGATGGCTCTAGGGATTTCAAAATAATTGAAGAGAGATAGCTGATGACAGTCGAGATTAAGGGGCACGGCACGCCATAGAGGGCGCCACCGAATTGAGAGGACTTGGGTGCGGCAGCAATCCTTGGTGGGGAGAAGCGAGATGATCTCCCCAAGGATGGTGTCCGGGAGATCGATGATGCAGTCCACCCGAGATTCTACGGGTTCCTGGATCTGGTGGGCGCGGGGTCGCCGCTTCTCCCCGCGCTGCCGGGTGCGGGATCTACAACAGGCGTCGCCACTGGCGGTATCCTCATCTTCTTGGTGCTAGGGTCAGCCGACTCCATTTTCCTCGAGGGTGTCGCGTCATGCTCACGGATTTGAGCAGAGTAACGAATGACGAGCCTAGTTGTAGTGCAAGCGAATAAGAAGGGGAGCTAGGTTTTTTTGTAGGAGTGAGGAAGAAGGGGAGCTGGGGTTTTCTGTAGGAGTGAGGTGAGGAATTTGGGGGTACGAGTGGAGCGAGCTGACGTGAGGTGGGTGGGAGCAAGGAGGAAGAAGAGCACCCAAGTTTTTTTGGGGCGGGGGGGGGGGGTGTGCTGGGTGTGGGTAGCGCCTCTCATTCAGTAAATATATGGGCTTTTGAATTGATTTTACTATTTACTAGTGTGGATGGGCTGTTTTGTCTTGGGCCCAGAGAAATAATTACTACTAGTACAGTGGAGACACTCTACAGCTACCCAAAAAAACAATTACTACTAGTACAATGGAGACACTCTACCGCTTCTGGCTCCTCCTAGGTCATTATAACGTCTCCCTCTACTGAATGACGTTATACTTTTGTTCACCGACATGCGAGCCATGCAGTGCACGGGCCCAAATGCCATCCACCAAATTAGAAGGCAGTATGTAGGCGGAGAGTCACACCGGTTGTAGCGCGGTAGTAACGAGCCGTCGTATCACAAAACCCCACCTCCCCGCAGTCTAAGTTTGACGGACGAAGCAACCGTCATTTCACTCTTTGCTGAATCCCCTTCTCCCTCACCATCTTCAAGAAAGGCAACACTCGCATCTGCCACTGTTCTTCTCTCCCAACGAAGGGAAGGTAAGCGGATCCGTGATGTTGGTATATTTTCATTCAGAGAAAAAAAAAACTTTTGCAAAGCAGTAACCGATCCTCACTCTTTTTTTTCATTGTTATTGCGATTGTGTTTTCCTTTCAGTGGTCTCCTAGTATTCGTCAGTTTCATGATGGACCAAGGAGAACCAGGAAAAGATCTGCCGATATTGGAGCATACGCGGGAGGCTGATCCCCACGAGACAAAGAGCTCCAAGAAGATGGAGGCAGCCACCGAGACGACCCCAGATACGCTCACAGCCACTACTGAGATGGTCAACGCCCCGTTTGAGGTTACAGCCCCCGTGGCACTGCAGGAGCAGTTTTCCCCCTTCGAGGATGTGTCTCCCCCCCCCCCCCCGCTGAGCTGCCCAAGGTGATTTTCTTCTTTGCTGATCTCGATTGTGGTTTTTCATCTAAGTATGCGGTGATTAATAATGCAAAATTTTATTAGCTTCGATGCCATTCTATACATAGTGGTTTAAATAACTTGTGTTTCTTATACTGAAAAGTAATTCAGAATTTGTTTCTGTTTCAGTTAGAGCCCTGATGTAGACAAGGATTGTATGGTTGTACATGCATGTCACTCACTATGAGGCGGATGACCTGAATATATGCACTGGGAAAACAGAGTTCTTAGACTGTTGGGTCCTTGAGCCATTTACGGTTATACCAATGAAGAGTTGTATTGCAGCCTCACTGTTGTCAGGCCTGTTGTCCAGGGTGTACTGAAGCACAAGAAGTTCAAAGCTACTCCTTCGTTTGTGAGGCATATTGTTCTTGTCAAGCTTACGCAACAAGATGACGTGGCATGCCTCCACAAACAAGTTTATCAGTGGCAAGGCCACAAGGTTGTCTTCATGAAGGTTCACAGGATTGAGCTGCTGCGGGACGTCCTCGATGATGTTCATGGCAAGGTCCGTCTTGTGTCCAGCCCAAATTAGATCGAGGCATGAAATAGTTGCCCCAGCTAGTGTTTAATAGTAGTTTGGATTGTTTCTAATTATCCAAACCTTGCCTGTTATCGACCCCTCTGGGGCTAGTACTCTGTTTGAATCCATCTATGGGAACTGCTGCTACTTTTGTGTGCCCGTGAATCATGTGAGAACCATCGTAATTGTTGCCGAAACAGATGCGTCCTCACTAGTTTTTTCATGAATATGGCATGGTAAGACATAAGTTGTCACGGTTTATCATACCAGCAGTGTGTGTTTTGATGAAATAGAGCACTCATTCAAGAACTGTGCGCCGATGTATACATAAGTACTTGTAAACACTGTTGGTGCTACACCACTTGTAAGCAGTTGTGCAAAACACGGCACATTGGCTCAGCTTGCTTCAATACTAGGCTATCAACCAGCCAAGAATCAACAATCTGATGTCTGACATATAAGCAACTATGTATCTTATTATAGTGGTTCATGCAGTTAATTGAGGCCACAATGTAATAAATTCCAAACGTTCACACACTAGTCCAACGCTCATGTGGAACACTCACATTAAACTCGTCTTCATAAAAAACTTGAAAAGCATAAGTTAAGCAATTTTATACATCTCAATGATTCATAGAACATAACAAGCATATACTAGTTCACAGCAAAAGACAAAGTTGTGAGAAGGTTTACAAATCAGGAAAAAACATGCAAGGCTTCTCTGAGCAAAGGGCCTCCCAGCAGGCTTAAATTTCCTGGACTCTGGTTTTTTCTTGTTGCCACCATCCAGGGTTAGGTTCTCTCATTCCAGAATAACCAATTATAATTGTGGTCTCATCTGGAATGCTGAACTGAACCATGCACTGTACTGACCAGGTGAAATTCTTGTGCATTCCACTAAATTTAAGCACCTCTATTTGCAGAAATAAGCAGACCACAATGCCTCTTGTCCGCGCACCTGTCCAAAAAACCGCCGTGCAGCCATGCCAGCTAGTCCTCGGTACATGGATGAACTAGTAGAAAGTGCATTCCGGACTAGGATGCAGTTGTTTTCACTCGCCTGTGCACTGCAATCAGGAAGTAAAACGTACGAATCAGCTTCTTTTAGATTGCGTTTGTCATTCTACCTTAGTTACTACCAATGTAGGAATACCTTGAAGACGGGAGGTTAGACGACGGCAACGAGGGATAGTCATCTCATTTTGCACAGTTGTACTAAAACTGAGGTGTGTGCTTTTGCTTGCGCGGATAGAAACGATACCGAGACAGACATCCCGAAACGATATGGAGACAGACATCCCTGTTTGCGCAAATACGAAATACAGTTATTTAAAAAGTGATAGATATTTGTAGTGGCGTATGATTAACAGCAGCATCTATTGTGTTATAATTGGCACTAGATTGACATTATGAAGAGTCCTTAAGTAAGTAGCATCACATCACATCAACAATGTCACTAGATTAACATGCAGAACAATATCATTAGTATTACTGTCATGAGACTAGCACATGGTCTGTAAATGTGCAATCAAATTTGTGCAGTTCCACTGGGATGAAGCAATGTTAGTGGTGTGAGATTTAAGTGTAACTGCAAAAACACAATTCATGGGAAATAAAGCAAGACGGAAGCACTTCATAAAATGGTGGTGGCATTGCTTCAATTTATCGACATCACTAGACCATTACTTATAGTGACATTAGGTGGCATTGCTTAATGCTTAGTGTGATTTTACATTAACGGTAGCGATATGGCCGTAGGGACAGCAGGGGCATAAAGTGGTGAGGCGGATGTGGCTGATAAGATCAGCAAACACTCAGGCAACATGTCTACATTTGTCCCATTTTTTATCTCCTCGGCGACATTTTCCTATGTGAGCACAGGAAATCTAGACCTGCTCATTCTCATTTGCGTTGTCCCCCAGCACCCTTCACTTTCTTTCCTTTTTCAACCAAGAGATAGGTCCACTTCCCGCCACCCTTTGCCATCCACCATGCTTTCTTCGTCTTTTCAACCAAGAGACCGGTTGGGTAGCCAGTAACTACTACTTTCCCCCGTTTCCTCTTAGAACCAAGTCCTAGATTCATGCTACAGCTTTCCCACTTTCTTCCTTGTTTGAACCAACGCTTAGAGTCGACTGTATGAACTAGCTTTACCTCTAATAATAGTAGAAGTCTAGGTGGCTTTGGAACAGCGGACGGAAGTAGAAAAGGATCCACACAAAGGGAGTTGGGGCAGTAGAGCAAGGCAGATTTATAAGGAATATATACCTGAGGGTCATCGGCATGTGGCAAAGACGGCGTCGGGAGGCCGCATCTTGACCACAATATCGTAGGGGGTAAGAAGGGGTCGGAGACCCTCCCGAGCCGGCGCTCTCTCGGAGAGAACGGCATGGCCGCCGATCGGGACGCGCAGGAAGCCGTTGGTCTCCTCCCTCGCCACCGACGACAGCGTGAACGATGCACCTACACCCATGCCCCGGTCGATGTTGTCCGGTCGGATTTGTGACCAGCAGTGAGCTGGGAGAGAGTGTGGCCACCTATGTCTTGCTTAGATCTGGAGAGCATGAGAGAGTGAACGTGTCACACCCTACTTTTTGTAACATGTCATTTTGCATTACTAAAGCATGAAAATTTGGACCAACAAAAACTTTTGCATCATTTGGCTTTTTATTTGGAGTTGGTTTTTCTCTCTGTGATTTTCAAGTGCTCCCTAAAGTCAACACAACTCCCCCTTATATACTTCATCTCCTTGCCCCAAAACTTCTGCCCAATTATCATGCCATGTGTATAGTGCAATATAGTATTTTCTTACAAAAATAATTTGGCCAAATAGTATTTTCAAAAATTAGTTTTCCAAAAACCCCTGAATTAAGGTTTGCACTACAGTACTTGATTTGGGGGATGAAAAATATTTCAAAGAGTATATTTGAAACCTATTAGATATAGGACTCCCATAAACCACAAAAATATAATTTTTAAAGTAACTTTCCTATTTTATTTAAAGGCTTTCTCTTTAGGCCAGAAATGGTCTTTAATAGGTTAAAATTATTTTAAAGCTTCAAAAATATTTGAGGAAAATCAAGGAAACTCAGTGGACATATATTTTCCATATATAAGAGTTTCAACTCATGGTCATGTTCAAAATATTGGACAAAACCTCCCAAAACCATTTCTGCACATTTCAAGGATTTGAAATATTTATACAAGAACTATTTTCATAAAAATCCAAGGAAAATCCAGCAATTCACAAATGCATATTGTGATCACCTTGCAAAGCCTCATCTCAACCAAAATGCCCCAAAACCCCCTCTGACCAGAATCAAATTTGAACAACTTTGTACTACCAACTTTCTCTCCTTGACCCCAAATTTTGTGATCATGTTCACATGACCAAATGAGGCCACTACACCAAGTGGTACATCAAGGAGAAGTGATTTACTCAACTAGATCTACACAAGTTCATTTCTGCCAATTTCTAGCGTTTACAAAAGTTGCATTGGCAAGTTTGCCCAAATGAGCTCAAGATTTGTGGAAGGACCTAATTATATGTGCCACTTAACCCTGTGGAGTCTCATGACAAATGGAAATCATCTACTTGCCCAAACCAGCATCGAACACCTTATGCCACTTTACCAAAAACCATGTTTGGTCCTCTTCCACTAATCTCCATGAGTTTTACTTTCTACCACAACCCCTCCTAGTCCCCCTCTAGCACCTGGATGCTTTTCTGCCCGAGGATGCAATGATGAAGGGGGGGAGAACCCCATTTTTCTCTGGACAGTGGATTCTTCCCTCTCTCTGAGTCTTCTTCTCTCCCCCCCGCTTTCCAGAGCATCCAAGGCTCCCCAGGACTTTTACCCACACCTCCTGCGGCCTCCAGACAGAAGTGGGCGCGCGCGGACGTGGGAAAACCGCGGATGCCGGCCAAAGTCTTGCTCTGGAGTGCCTGGCAGGGCACCCGACCGTTGACGCCGCGTCCCCCGACCACCTCGAGTCTCCCCCGCGCGCCTGTCGATGCCCCTCGATGTCTGCTCCATGCCAGCTGGCTGCCCACTTGCTCCCGCGCCTTCCTTTCTCTCCTGCAGCTCGCACCAGAGTGCCGTCCCGCTCGGCCAATGCTCGCGCCGCTCCTATGGCCCGCGCGCAACTCATCCCGCTCCTCCTTTCTCTCCCTGGCACCCTAGAACACTCCCATGAACACCCCCGAGCCCTCCATTCCCTCTCTAACGGCCACCCGAGCCGATCCCACGGGCACCCGTAGGCCGCGCCTATGGTGCACCTCGGCCAGCCTATGAAAGGCGACCCCGAGCCCCTCTCTCACTCCCTGTCGCTCCCCCACACTCCTAATCCACCTCCCGCACCACCCATTTGTCTCCAGAGCCGCCCGAGCTCGAGATCGAGCTCGAGCTCCGCCGCCTCAGCTCGTCGGCGTTCGCGTGGTACAGGCCTCCTCCGCCCCCGTTTTCTCTCGATCTGGATCCGCGCGGCATCGCTGACCCTTTCTCCTCTTGTCCCCACTCTTTTTGCAGCCGGGAACGGCCGAAACCATCGACACACGAAGCACCTCCACCGCATGACCTCGTCGCCAGCGAACCAGGCTGCTCCAGCGACCATCTCCACCACCACCCGAATGGCGACATCCCCCTGAGTCCAATGGTACCACCCACGCATCCTCCCATGCCCTATATCGCCGCTGGCGAGCTCGTTGTCGCCTCTGGATGAAGGTAGACAACGACGGCCGTGGGCCCGGTCCGTCAGCCTCACGCCCTGCGGGTGGGACCCACACGTCAGGTTTAAAAAAGCACGCGCGCGCACCGGTTCACCCGTCGGCTGAAGGCTTACTTCACCTTACGCCTTCGACGTGGTGGCCTCACGCGGGCTGATTTCCCTCTGGGCCTACGACACTATGGTCTTTCTGGCCGAGTGGCACAGTGCCACTTTTCTTTTTCTTTTTCTGTCTGTTTTATAAAAAATCCACATGGTAAAATACTTATCCAAATGAAATAATTCCAACTCCTAAAATCTCATAATAATCCCACCTATTTATTGATGTAACTTTCATACACATCCATTACACTTTTCTGCACTGTCCAAATTTAAATTCAAATTTGAACAATAAGATCTCTGTTTGAAAATCCACTACTCTGTCCTCCTAACTCCAAATCCAAAACCAAGAATTTTCCCCTTCCTAGTTTTCCTCCTAGTATTTTACAAAAATAAGTTGACATTTTCCTGAGCACTTTGACTTTTCTGTTTTCATTATTGTCTTATTTTTCTGTTATTTTCTTGCGACAATTAGATCACGTATTTGACGAAGTTGCTGAGGAAGAAGGAGGAGAAGGATTTGAAGACCTCGAAGGACAAGCCAATCAAGGAAAGCATCCCTTTGACCATGACACCCCTCTTGTTCATGGGTACCCTTTTTCCGGTTGCACGATGATGAAATATGACGGTGGTAAACTTGTTGTGAACCACCACATGATGCATACGCCTACTTATGACCTTACCGTGTTCATGATTGCATTGTCAAGAGACTAGTTGATGCATAATGATGCATGTGTACCATGAACTCTTCGTGGTTACATTCTTTCAAAAAAACCATTGGGTGCACCTAGTGCCCTTGGGAGATGTTGAACTAAGGTCACCACTTGAGGAAGAAGTGGTGTACCGAAGAGAGCTTTTTGAGTGTGTAAAATGATGGATTAGATTTATGTGTGATTACCGTCCCAACCAAACATGTGCAACCACTCTACCCTTTTATGGGACGAGGCATTATTGATTACTTGGACTAATACTAGCATGGTGCTCACATTACCAGTGACGGGGGTGACTTGAGGTCACTCTCGGGACGGGGTCGTGCTTGGATAGGCGGCCATGACTGTTTTCACAGGGCACCAGACACACCGTTGGTCCCTTCGTGTATGCGTGATAATGTGAAAAGGGCAGAGTCCCACAATCTTTTGCTTATACACGAGGGCTATGTATCAACGAGTGGACCCTATGTTAGTATCGTCTAGGGAAAGGTAATGATCGGGTGCTTCCCCCGAGTACTTGAGGTACTGCGGGATCGTGGATGGCACGAAAGCTTCCTAGATCTTGTGGGTAAAGTGCGCAACCTCTGCAGAGTGGCAAACTATTCGAATAGTCGTGTCCATGGTCATGGAAAGTTGGGAGGTGCTACTTAAACTATGTCCAGAAATTTTACAATCTCGGTGCATGTGTGTGTGGAGAGGAACTATTTGTGTCAAGGTGGTGACTTGACATGTTGAATGGCATGGCATTGATTCAAATTCTATTTATGTTAATATCTGTAACCTTTTCTCAAGGTTACCCAAGTTCATTGATGCATATCTCACAAGTTGATAGGACATCCCAACTAGCGTGAAGCTTGGTTGCTTACTTGTTGTACAATTGCATTGTTACTTTGAACCAAATCATGGGTTGCTTGCGAGTACATTCAAAGTACTCATTGGCTTGCCACTGGTTATTTAATTGACTAGGCATGGAAGAGCAGGAGTTCGAGGAAGAGTTCTTTGGTGACGAACACGCAAACTAGGGCGCTTCCCAGTTAGAATGCATGTAGGGTTAAGGAAGATGGCATGGGTTCTACTTATCGATGAAGATTTCCGTTGCTTGTGTTTCATTTGATGTTCAGCCCTTAAGGCTTTATCAATGTAAGACTTGACAATAATGGTCATAATTTGTGTAAGACGGTATGTATGGATGTAAGACTCTTGTTATTCAGCTTCTGTGTGTTCAGTGAGCATTGATCTTTGGGATCACTGTACGCGTGCATTCGGTGATCTCGACTCATGAGACGGGTTCCCCATAGAGCTAGTATCAGAGCCATCCTGACTATAGGAAGCCTTAGTTAGCATGGACGTTAGTTAGAGTGAGACTATCAAGGAAATTACCTATATACCTGCGTTTTCTAAAATTATCCCAAACATAGGTCACCTTTTCCCTATTGACCCTTCCCATTCCACTTTTGTAGATGACCATCGTACCCGAGGACTTCCTGACCACCGGATTTCCCGTGCTTCTCGAGGACAGCCTCAGGAAGTGTCAGTTCACTCGAGCCCCCACCTTCTCCTACCACGACATGGACTCCACGCAGCAGAGTTCGTCGGTAATGGCAGCGGGGAAGAGGCCGGACATGGCGGAGGAGAAGGGGCCGGACATGGCGGCAGAGAGAACGACATGGACTCCACGCAGCAGAGTTCGTCGGTACCAAGTTCAATCGTGCGGGACCCTCATGTTCAAGCATTGCTTCGCAAGGAGACGAGTACTGAGAGAGCTGCTTCTAGAGAAGAGGCTAAGCTGGAGCAACTGGTGGTAGACTCGAACACTCCATTGTATGATGGTTGCAATCCTGAGGTGACCCGCTTGAGTTTCACGCTCCAACTCCTGAAGACAATGTCTAAAAACAAATGGACCGACACTAGCCGCGATGAGCATCTCAAGTACCTAAAGGATGTTCTTACCACGGGTAATCTATGTCCTACTAGTGTTGATGAGGCCAAGAAGATCGTGTGCCCTCTTGATCTGCCACACGTTAGATACCATGCATGCATCAACGATTGCATAATTTATCGGAAGGAGCACACGGAAAAAACAAGTTGTCCGGTGTGCAATGCTTCTCGATACAAGAAGGCCGGGAAGAAATGTCCCCAGAAAGTTGTATGGTACTTACCGATCACTCCCCGTCTCCAGAGGTATTTTGTAGATCCCAAGGAAGCAAAGCTAATGCGCTGGCACACGGAGAGGAAGAAGCCCGACGATGGAGATGATCCGAAGCTGAGACACGTCAAGGATGGAAGCCAGCGGAGAGCATTGAACAACTTCTATCGGTATTTCGAATGTGATGCAAGGAACATCGTTCTTGGCGCTTGTACCGATGGCATGAATCCGTTTGGCAACCAGAACACCAACCATAGCACATGGCCCGTGTTTTTATGGATGTACAACCTCCCCCTGGTTGTGCATGAAATCGAAGTACATTCACATGAGCATGCTTATTCAAGGGCCAAAACAACTAGGAAATAATATTAATTTGTATCTGGGGCTACTTCAAGAGGAGTTAGACACGTTATGGAAAACACTGGCCAAGACATGGGACGCCAGCAAAGGCGAGTATTACAACATGAGAGCCGCGCTGATCACGACAGTGCATGACTATCTCGGTTACGGATATGTGGTAGGCCAGGTGTGCCATGGATATTGCGGATGCACGTGGTGCATGGATGATACGACGTCTCAGCAGCTAACGTCAAGGAAAGATGGCGGGTCTGGGAAAATCGTGTACATGGGGCATCAAAGATGGCTCGAACAGGACGACCCGTGGAGAAACCATGGAGATCTATTCAATGGTCACGCTGAGCATCGAGGACCTCCACGTAACCGGAGCGTTGCCGAAATCGATGAGCTGTTGAAAAACTGGAAGGAGTGCCCCGCGCCGGGAAAGACGATGAGAAAGGCACCGGAGCCGCTGCTGAAGGTATGGAAGATGAGGTCTATGTTCTGGGACTTGGAGTACTGGCACAAACTTGATACGCCTCATTCCCTTGATCAAATGCATATCTGTAAGAATGTCCTTGAGAGCTTGCTCGCAACACTAATGAACATGCCGGATAAGACTAAGGATGGGCCGAAGGCAAGAAAAGACTTGCAAGATTTGAAAATCAGGGAAGATCTGCACATGCCGCCCCGTAAAATGTCAGACGAGATAGAGACGGAGACATAGGCACGGGAGAAGAAGGGCAAGAAAATAAAGAAAGAGGATTATTTCCCCCCTTCTTGCTTCACCTTAAGTTAGCCTGAGATCGATCAATTCTTTAAGTGCCTTACCAGAGTCAAAGTTAGTTCCGATTACTGTGGCAAGATAAGCAGATATCTAGACACGGACAAGAAAAGGTTCAGCGGGATGAAGTCCCATGACTGTCATGTGATGATGACGCAGATACTACCTGTTGCCCTTAGAGGGATAATGGACAAGCACGTCCGTGACACGCTTATTGGTCTCTGCAACTTTTTCGATGTCATCTCTCGAAAGTCGATCATTATGAAGCAGCTCCGAAGGCTATAGGAAGAGATCATTGTGATACTAAATGAGCTTGAGATGTACTTCCCGCCCGCGTTCTTTGACGTGATGGTGCATCTATGTGTCCATATTGTGGATGACATAATAGACCTGGGGCCGTCATTCCTGCACAACATGATGTTGTTTGAGAGGATGAATGGGATCATCAAAGGATTCATTTGTAACATGTCCTGTCCGGATGGAAGCATCGTCCAGGGCTCTGTGACACAAGAGTGCATCTCTTTCTGTGAGAATTTTCTATATGGCGCAGACTAGCCGCTTGGTGTTAGTGTTGGTTTGCCCGTTAACAAGCATGATGGGAGGCTCGAAGGAGAAGGTCACTGCAACGGTCGCAGGGAACTGCACGTGGCATACTCAGATCGACGCAGCCACTTTGACAGAGCAAACTTGGTAGTGCTACAACACCTAGACGAGGTATATCCCTTCGTGGCACTGCACAAAGAAATTATCGCAAAGAAGTATCCTGACCGGGGGGTATGCAGGACGGACGCCAAAGTTACTAGAGAGCACAACTCCACTTTCCTGCATTGGTTCAAAGAGCATATTATTGCTAATCCCCTGGAGGAGGGCTCTAAGGACGGATTGCTCATATACGCCTTAGCACATGGCCCCTCGCCCAACCTCATAACATATCAGGCATATGATATCAACGGATACACGTTCTACATGGAGGCCAAAGATATGGACAGTGATGATCAGAACTCAGGGTTGACGATGGAATGCATGACTAGCAGCGACAACGGCGCAATTGAATGATTTTATGGAAAGGTCGAGGAGATCTGGGAGCTTGACTACTCTGGACTGCACAACACGATGATGTTCCGTGTCAGATGGGCTAAGAATGTCGAAAGAGAAAACCGGATTTTCACTACCATGACTATACCCGACGCCAAGAGTGCTACCGTTAACGCTATCGCAAAAAACGAGCCATGGGTACACGCTAAGCATGTGACACAATGCTTCTTCATAACCGACCCACGCAATCCCAGCCGTGTTGTCGTGAGGAGAGGCAAAAGGAACATCATTGGAATGGATGGAGTCGCCAACAAGGAAGACTATGATCAGTACGACAACCCAATGAGGGAAGATGACGATGATGATGAAGTATACGTCAAAAGAAGAATCAATACTACATTATCTAAGAAAAATTGTACTCCATGGAAAAGGCAAAGTCACAATGAGGGGCTTAATTATTCTTCGACGAACAAGATGGGAAAGAAGCTGACTCAAAAACAAAAATGTCAACGCTGAGGAACCGTATGTTATCCGTCAAATGATGTAATATATATGTATATATGTATATATATATATATATATTCCTATTTTTTATACACACTTAGCCATTATTATGCATGGGTCCAACGATGTAATATATATGTTCCTATTTTGTATACATATTTAACCGTCAAATGATGCAATATATATCGCCTTACCTTCGTCCACTGCTCTCGGGAAATAAAAGTGGGAGAACATAAAGGAAAAGAAAAAGGAAAACTGGTTATAGTAGTAGCGGTTTACTGAAAAAGAGCTACAACTAGTGAAGGTAGTAGTAGCGCGTTTGGTCTAAACCGCTACAGCTAGTGAAGGTCGTAGCAGCGCGTTTTGTCTAAACGCGCTACTGCTACGTCCACTTAACCCAAAGTTCTCACTCTCCCTGCTTCATCCCGCCTCTTTTCCCCACAAATCCCCACTCTCTCTTCCCCTGTCGCACCGCCGCGACCCCGGCGCTCGCCCCCGACCCCGGCGCTCGCCCCGACCCAACCCCGGAGCTCGCCCACGACTCGGCCCTCGCCCCCGACCCCGGCGCTCGCCCCCGACCCGGCCCTCGCCCCCGACCCTGGCGCGCTCACCCCCGACCCGTCGGCCCTTGCCTCCCTCCTCTGCTTCCTCCCCTCCCAACCTCGGCCATTGTCGAGCCTGCCTCCTCGCCCATGCACCCTCTATAACCCCCCCCCCTCTCTCTGCTAGCTAGGGTTCTTTGGTTAATTTACTTAGGTTATAGTTAGGGCAGTAGGTTAATTAGGTTATCTATTTAGTTATGAATTTAGCAAGGTTTTAAAATAGGACAGAAATTTAGGGTTAAGAAATTGTAGTTAAAAGAAAAGGCAGCATTTAAGCAATTGTCCAAATCAACATCCCTTGTTAAAGCAAATTTAGGTAGGCTGAATTTATATGCAAATTTGAACTAGACATGTGATATGTGGATATGTCATGTTTTGGACATGTCATGTTTGGAATTTGAACATGTCATTTGGACATGTGATGTTTTGGTTCAATTTTGGTAAATGATCCAAGTGGCCTATGTTACGCCGGAATGTTGATTCATTTCCGCTCCGGTGAATTTCAGGCGCTCGATATGTCCATTTTTTAGCAAAGGTCATGCCGAAATTTGCCGTGAATTTTGGCATGATTTGTGCTAGATAGTTGGCATATCAAGTGCTGGCACATAGATTTCTTTTTTATGCCATTTCTCATTTATTCATACTTTTAGAAATAAACAAGGACACTTAATCATAGGAAACATGTCGAACAACGAAGAAACTGGGCCTTCTGACCAAGATGCAGACGAGATGGATTATGAGGGTGAACAAGAGTACCTTGACTATTTGACTGCTAAGCAAGGTTTGCAGGTCGGCCTCGATGATGGTACTGACGCTGACATCGACACCGACGGCACCGGCATCGATGGCGGCGCCGAGACCGGCGGGGAAGGTACCGTTGGGGAAGATACCGGCGGGGAAGGTACCGGCGCCGATGCCGCTACCGAAAAGAGGAAGCATAAGAAGCAGAGGATACGAAAACCTAAGCAACTAGGGATTGGACGACTTGTAATCACAAAGATGGCACCTGGCAAGTTTGAGCCATTAGAGCCGGAAGAACCTCGCAAGTGCTATGGGAACCAAGTAGGATGCATCCTACATGAATGCGCGAGCATCAACGATGATGACTTAAGGAGTAAAGAACATTTGACATAGTTGCTCCTAACGAAGTTGCACAAGAGATTCTAGTTCCCCGACCGGGATGATAACATAGAACAGCCGTGGGATGATCCGAAGATTAAAAAGATTAACAATCACGCCATGGGTATGTTCGGCAATGATTTGGCCTCCTGGAAAGGGAGGCTGAAACGAGCTATTGAGGCTGAGGAACCCCTGTCCAAGATTCTGGAGGAAAATCCGACACTTACGGAAGAGGAGTTCGAAAAGTTCAAGGACACTTGCGCTACCGAGGCAGCCAAGGCTAAGGTTGCGAAATTCAAGAGCCTTCAGCAAAGGAACACGGGGAAGCATCGCCTCGGAAGCCGTGGCTACCTCGGTAAAAGGCCCATATGGGATAAGGAGGACGTGGAACGTGAAGCCGCGGGTCTCCCAGACACCTTCACGGAGTTCACCAACGCCTTGGAGCGTGACTTCATCAGGGCCCTCTACAAGTGGGACAAGGAGAAAAAGTTTTTTTACATGGACCAGATCACGAGGAAATTGATTAGACTACTGGAAAAGCATCACCAGCTTGCAGCCGAAAGCCCTACTTCTCCGATGAGGCCCAAGTGGGACACCCCTCTCAACCGGGCCTTGAATGAACTTAAGGGACTCCCTTTGGGCCAGCGGCCGCAATATGGTCGTGTGCACGGAGCTGGAGACGGCACCACATGGAAGGTGTTTTACAACGAGGGCCTGGAGGCCAAGAAGCAGAAAAAGAAGTTTAGTCAGGCGAACATCAACGCGAAGGTGAAGCTTGCGGTCGAGAAAAAAGTAGTTGAGGACGCGAAAAAACAGCCAAGGAGAAAAATGAGTTGCTAGAGCAGGCAGTCAATGCAGCTGTAACTACCTGCAGAAATGATTTCGCTACTAACTTTGTTCCAGCTATCATCAACTAGATGAAGGAAAATCCAGACAAGACGGTACATGGTTTCCCGATGCCCAGTTTCGTCGGGAGCAACTCCATGAACAACAACAACACCGCACCATCACTTGCTCACGCAACCGGGCCTCCTCTCGCGGTCGCTCCCGCTCATGGCAGCCCGTCCTCAGTCTCTGGCGTGCTAGGTGGGCCTTCGTCTTTGGCTGAGCTCAACGCCGTCACGGTAATTACATGTCGCACCAACATATATATATAGAATATTCAACTTTCATTGCCTTTCGGATGGTTTACGCCACAAACATATGTGTTTGCAGGGCGAAGAAACCCCGTGCACCATACTCTACTTGATAAAAGGCCAGAAGGTCGACGTGGGAAAGGGGATGATATTGAACCCCTTGAAACCCACGTTCCACAACCAGCCGATCCCCGTTGGGCACTTCAGGGTTAGCTTGTCCAGTGTGAAATCGGGGCACGAGGCATTGCCTCCTCCAGTACAGCATGTGGGAGAGGACGACGAGACCCCGCCGTGGATTGGAAGCTACAAGGGTTGGGTGCTACTATGGCCGAAGAATCTTATTCGTTTGGAGCCGGCCGAGAGCACACCAGTAACCACACATCAACAAGCATGTGCGGAGACCACCACCCCGCCTACGGAATTACCAGCTCCGGTAGTGCCGAGTGATAGTGGCGGACGACGTGATGAATGGGGTTCAATAGTACTGGCTAATGTAATCGGTCCTGTAGAACAGAGAATGGATGATGAGACGGAGGTCAACCCTATGGGTTTCCTCAATACAAACGCGTAAGACTATGACATAGATATGATGAGTCAACCATATGACGAATCGGGCTATCAGCATGCTAATGAGGATATGGATGATATGCCCGGGCAGGAAGGTCGTTGGAAGGATTGCACAAAGTCTCTCTTCATGAATTCCTCACAGGACATGCCTGAAGATGTTGCCTCAACACAGGCTCAACTAGCCGGGGGTCGTACATTGCTTAGCCCGGGAACCCTGGGGCAAGGGTTAAGGAAGGGTCTGGAAGGTGTGCCCAAGAAAAAGGAGAGGAAGAGATCGGGGAAGATAACTGCCTCCAAACAAGCCAGAGCACAAAGCAGCCAGACGATGCATTCTGAAGAGCGTGTACCCGTGAAAGGAGCGGCCATGTTCCATCTCACGGGCGAGCCAATGCTACCGCCGAAACCGCTGGAGGCACTATCAGAGGATCTCAGGAGACTGCACGGCCATGTGTTGTCGACTGAGAAAAGCCTACTAGCCTCAAAGGATCCAGGATACCCGACATACGTGGCTCGTGTGCCTGAGGGGAAGTGCTACGTAGAGACACGGCCCGTGGAGGTGTTCTTCCTGCGGTTTGACCATATCTTTGAGATGTTTCTGACAAGGCGGCTTGATTTTACAATCGTCCGACTTTTTGCGCTACATATGAGCTCCGTCATGAAGAGTGAAGAAGTCTCGCAAATCTGTGTGGCGGCTCTGTACTGCATGCACGAGTCTTTTTTGAGTCGCGGCGACTTTGAGCGTGAAACTACTAGGGAGTACCTCCAAAACTTCATGGTACAGAATAAGGACCGGGAAATTGTCCTCGTGCCTTATCATCCAAAGTAAGTCAGTTCCGGACAACCCTTTCGTACATTTCAATCATTCCTTCTCTCTCATATGGGGAATAATTGGAGGTGTCTTTTCCCCGCAACGACGGGCACGTCGTCCTTATCGTTCTTTACCTGCAAGTCGCCGTGTATTTTGACCCTTCCAGAGACTACGAGAAAAAAGACTACACCCACATAATGAATATTCTAGATGATGCTCTCCAAGGCTTCAGCATTAGAGGTGGCCACATGCAGATCAGGAAACAAAGGAACAAGAAGATGGGTTTCACGCATAAAACTAACTTCTCCTACGATATGTCCCAAAACCACGCAAGAAGGATGGATTCTACATCGTCCATCTCATTATTCAGTTCAACACGGATCACCAAAAGCTTCGCATGAGAAGCAGAAATGATGATCATATCCACAAGTGGTTAGAATCTCATGGAGAAGCAGATTATAAACTTAGAGATGACTTCTTTCACACCCAAAGGGACATTGCGATGATCATCATGAAAGAACTCATCAATGAGAAGGGGATGTTCCACCACGGCCCTATATCGCGAGCTGACGCCCGAAATCGCATAGGCATGCAACATCTAGACCTCACGCCGTTCAAGAAGCTAGGGTCCATCCTCAATGATATGGAAGGATGGAACTTCTAGTGATTTATGATGTCGATGATGATGATATGTGTCGGTTGAACTTGTATACTTTTTGTAGCGATGAAACTTTGTGATGTCCATGGTCCCTGCCGAACTTGCGTAACGCTACTTTGTTAGTTTGCGTACGATGACCTGCGTACCTCTAGTTAATTAGTTTGCATACTGTATGTTGCATCTAGTTGCTAACCCTTTATTTTTCGGTGTTGCTCTAGTATATTTTATTGCATATATATGATTGTACATCCTCTTCATGAACATGCATCTCTAACAGGTACCTAGTTTCTTGATGGCGAGATGGAAGTGCTATGTCATGTACAAAGGGAAGGTTCCGGGGGTGTACAACGAGTGGCCTGAGTGTCAGGCGCAAGTGAATGGGTTCTCGAGCGCTAGACATAAAGGCTTCAAAAGCAGACAAGAAGGAGAAGCTAGTTACTTGAGGTTCACGCTAGCGCGAGAGAGGACTCGTAACCGCCGCCTCATGTACTACATAGTTCCGCTCTCACTCATAGTGATATCTCTTCTCGCGTATACCTTTGTTTAGATGGATGACATTTTAGTTTCAAGTATTCGAGACTTGCATGTATCGCTATTTTCGAGATGATGACAAGATACCACTTTGTGTTGGATGATGATTATGATGAGTCTATTTGTATGTATATGCTATGATTACATTTGTGGTCTCGCAGGCATTTGTATGTGTATCATGATGACATTTGTATGTGTATCATCATGACATTTGTATGTGCTAAAGATTCTTCTATAAAGCCTGTTCAAATACAAAACAAATATGCAGAAAAATATATATTCAATTAGCAGTAGCGAGTGGAGAAAAGTTAGCAGCATCGCGGTAGTATCAGTAGCGCGCATAGGGGAAGCGCGCTATAGCTATTAGCAGTAGCGAGCTCCACAGAAGAACGCTACTGCTACACTTGTATATCAGTAGCATGGACACGCATGCGCTGCTGCTATGGGTTAGCTATAGTGCCTTATTAGTAGCGCCGCCTCCCGCGCTGCTAATATACCTAAAACCCGCGATGCTGCTAGGCTTTTCCCTAGTAGTGATACCCCGATGTCTTTCCTTATGAGCTACTAGGAATGCCTCCTGACCGAGACATTGAGTTCATCATCGAGCTCATGCCCGGAGCAGGACCCATCTATAAGAAGCCTTATAGAATGGGATCGGAAGAGTTAGCAGAGCTGAAGAAGCAACTGGAAGAGCAGTTGAGGAAGGGATTTATCCACCCTAGTGTCTCCCCTTGGGGATCACCTGTTCTGTTTGTGGCAAAGAAGGATGGTACCATCCGCTTGTGTTGGATTTCGGGTTCTGGCAGACCCTTGAGGTTCGAACACTGGGGTGCACGCGGAGATCACACCCCCAGCCTACCCATGTCTCACCGCCTCGCTAGGAACTAAACTACACGAAGAGCAACATGAAGGACACAAGATTTATACTAGTTCAGGCCACCATTGTGGTGTAATACCCTACTCTAGTGTGTGGTGTGGTGGATTGCCTCTGGGGCTGATGAACAATACAAGGGAAGAACAACCTCGCGAGGGTATGTTCCTATGGTGGTGGTGTCCCTTTTGAGGGGTCGATTTTAGATGCCTACGGATCAGTTGCCTCTACCCTGGGGGTGGCTAGTCCTATTTATAGGCGGAGGCCCTGGGCCTCTTCCCAAATATTGAGCGGGAAGGGCGCCAACAATTGGCCATTTTGAAGGGGAACATCTAGTACACTTATCCTGACTAAAGTTGGTCCTCGCCTGCCAAAGACCCTGACGATGAAGCTGGCTTGGGCTCCACGATGACCTCCGTTCTGCCGCCCTGCTGGTCATGATCTTGTTGCACCGAAATGGTTGCCTTTGCTTGATACCCTTGCCTGCGCTTGCCCCCTTTGCACCAAAGGGGAAACAAGGACTCTGCACAGGCCGGCGCCCGCCTGGCCTTGGTCTTCATGGCTTGCGTCACGGGCACCTCGTGAGGTACCCCGCCTTGATCTCTCCGCCTCCTCGCGAGCCAGCTTGACGAGATCGTGCCTGAGGAAGCCTCCTGTCGCCCTTCCCCGCAAGGCTTGGCTCCTCGCGAGGGTCTTGAGCATGTGTTCATGAAGATGGGCCGTGCTGGGCCACTCCTTGAGCCACGCCGCAGGCCGCAGGCAGGCAAGTCTGGGTACCCTCGTTCCTAGAACGCCGATAGTAGCCCCCGGGCCCAAGGCGCGCTCGGACTTGGCATAGCAGAGAAGCGAAGAGGCAAGTGCGAAGCGCCGTGGGCCCTAAGAGCCTGCGGCCTTGGGCGCCGCATGGCGGTTGATTGTACGCGGGCGTCCTGGCTCCCCGCGGCACCTTGGCAACTGCATAAACTGATAAGGGAGCGGCACCCGTCCAGGCTTACCTTCTTTGCCTTCTCCTTCACTGCCCAGATCCCCTTTCTTGCTCCTGCCTTTCTTGCTCCCGAAATCCCTAGATCTACTCCGACCCTGCATCCTAGCAAGGCATGGCGCCTCGCCCGACCCCAATCGGAGCTTGGTACTCGCCCGCCTTGGATCCTCCGACTGTGTCGGAGAAGAATCTTGCTCAGACGCGCCAGATGATGGCGGCGCAAGGCATCGACGGGGCGGCTGTGCTCAAGGCCGGCTCTGCCCTTCCTGAGGGCAGAGGAAGCACCTTCTACCCTCTCTTCGTGAGCGCCATCGCCGCCGGTCTGGTGCCCCCTTTTTCTCAGTTCTTCATTTCTGTTCTCCACCATTACAATTTGCAAGCTCTGCACCTCCAACCCAACTCCGTTCTTCTCCTGGCGATCTTTCGAAAACCCCATCGGGTGCCCCTAATGCCCTTGGGAGATGTTGAACTATGGTCACCACTTGAGTAAGAAGTGGTGTACCGAAGAGAGCTTTTGGAGTGTGTAAAATGATGGATTAGATTTATGTGTGATTACCGTCCCAACCAAACATGTGCAACCACTCTACCCCTTTATGGGACGGGGCATTATTGATTACTTGGACTGATACTAGCATGGTGCTCACATTACCAGTGACGGGGGTGACTTGAGGTCACTCTCGGGACGGGGTCGTGCTTGGATAGGCGGCCATGACTGTTTTCACAGGGCACCGGACACACCGTTGGTCCCTTCGTGTATGCGTGATAATGTGAAAATGGCAGACTCCCACGATATTTTGCTTATACACGAGGGATGTGTATCAACGAGTGGACCCTATGTTAGTATCGTCTAGGGAAAGGTAATGATCGGGTGCTTCCCCCGAGTACTTGAGGTCCTGCGGGATAGTGGATGACACGAAAGCTTCCCGGATCTTGTGGGTAAAGTGTGCAACCTCTGTAGAATGTCAAACTATTCGAATAGCCGTGTCCACGGTCATGGACAGTTGGGAGGTGCTACTTAAACTATGTCCAAAACATTTACAATCTCGGTGCATGTGTGTGTGGAGAGGAACTATTTGTGTCAAGGTGGTGACTTGACATGTTGAATGGCATGGCATTGATTCAAATTCTATTTATGTTAATATATGTTACCTGTTCTCAAGGTTAACCAAGTTCATTGATGCATATCTCACAAGTTGATAGGACATCCCAACTAGCGTGAAGCTTGGTTGCTTACTTGTCGTACAATTGCATTGTTACTTTGAACCAAATCATGTGTTGCTTGCGAGTACATTCAAAGTACTCATTGGCTTGAGCAACTGGTAGCTCGAGGAAGGACAGGCGCCCTTCCTCGGCCCTAGCACACTTGGTCGCCAGATTGAACATCTCCAGGGAGGTGCACAGGTCTTCATGGATTGTGAGCTCCTCCTTCATCTTGACGTCATGCACGCCGTAGGAGAAGGGTGAGATGATAGCCTCCTCGGACACCTTGGGGATCTTAAGGCGAGCGCTGTTGAAGCGCTGGATGAACTTCTGCAGGGTCTCTCCCGGCTGCTGCTTGATGCGGCGCAAGTCGCTCATGGCCGGGGGCCAGTCGCGGGTGCCTTGGAAGTTGGCGATGAACCGGGTGCGCATCTCGTCCCAGGAGGATATCGTGCCTGGAGCCAAGTTCAGGAGCCAGGTGCGGGCGCCGTCTTTGAGCACCATGGGGAACCAGTTTGCCATGACCTTCTCGTCCCCGTTGGCGGCTTCGATGCCCAGCTCGTAGAGCTGGAGGAACTCTGCAGGGTCAGCCGTGTCGTCGTAGCACGGGGGCAGGTCTGGCTTGAACTTGCCCGGCCAGGCCATGCTGCGCAGCTCGGCGGAGAAGGCACGGCAGCCTGCGGTGGCCGCGGGAGGCCTTGGGTGATGGAGAGCTTGATCTTGGAAGTCCTGGTGCGCTGCCTCCAGGCGCAGCGCGGGGTCTTGATGCGCTGGAGCAGGTGCGCGCTCGTGCCGAGCCAGTGCGGGGAGCACGCGGGCGGCTTCTTGGGGACGAGGGATCCCTTGGCAGCTCTTCTCTTGCTGCGCTGGCGCCGAACGGAGTGGGTTCCGCCTAGGGGCCATGCGCCTTGGGGCCAAGGCGCCTTCTTGAGGGGGAGGCGGCTGAGGCGCCCCCGGAGCTTCGTCGCCCGCGCCGGGCGGTGCGCGGTGCAACGAGAGGGACGGTGCAGGGGAGCCCCCATCGGCACTGACGAGCTCGGTGATGCGGGCGAGCCACTCGCCATAGAGGTCGTCGATGGGACGGTAGTGCAGGAGATCCCGTGCCAGGAGCAGCGCGGCGTGCGCGTCCGCAGGAGCGCGACGGGCGTGGGAGGAGCCGGCCGGAGTCATCGACGGAGTGGCGGTGCGGCCTTCTCGCCGCACTGATGGATGCAGGGACGATGCATGCTGTTCGTTTCCCGTAGGGTCGGGGCGGCACTGACGACTGGCGGCAATAATAATGATTCCTTAGTACTCCGATTGCTCCTCCTAATGATGTTGAGTCTTGTGAAATCAATACTGCTTTGCTGAATCTTGTTATGAAAGATCAATTTGCTGGACTTCCTAGTGAAGATGCCGCTACTCATCTAAACAACTTTGTTGATTTGTGTGATATGCAAAAGAATAAATATACGGATAACAATATTTTCAAATTGAAGTTATTTCCGTTTTCACTTAGAGATAGTGCTAAAGTTTGGTTTTCGTCTTTGCCTAAAAATAGTATTGATTCTTGGAACAAGTGCAAAGATGCTTTTATCTCTAAGTATTTTCCTCCCGCTAATATTATCACTCTTAGGAACGATATTATGAATTTTAAACAACTTGATCATGAGCATGTTGCCCAATCTTGGGAAAGAATGAAATTGATGATTCACAATTGTCCTACTCATGGTTTGAATTTATGGATGATCATACAAAATTTTTATGCCGGTTTGAACTTTGCTTCTAGAAATCTCTTAGATTCGGCCGCGGGAGGCACATTTATGGAAATCACGTTAGGAGATGCTACAAAACTTCTTGATAATATTATGGCTAATTATTCTCAATGGCACATCGAAAGATCTTCTAGTAAAAAAGTGCATGCTATAGAAGAAATTAATGTTTTGAGTGGAAAGATGGATGAACTTATGAAATTGTTTGCTACTAAAAATACTCCTCTTGATGCGAATGATATGCCATTGTCTACTTTTATTGAGAATAATAATGAATCTATGGATGTGAATTTTGTTGGTAAGAATGGTTTTGAAAACAATGCTTATAGAGGAAACTTTAATGCTATACCGTTCCCTAGTAATTCCTCTAATAATTATGGAAATTCCTACAATAATTCTTATGGTAATTTTAATAAGATGCCCGCTGATTTTGAGAATAGTGTGAAAGAATTTATGATTTCTCAAAAGAATTTTAATGCCTTGCTTGAAGAAAAATTGCTGAAAGTTGATGATTTGGCTAGGAACGTTGATAGACTTTCGCTTGATGTTGATTCTCATAAACATAGATCTTCTTCTCCTAAGTATGATATCAATGAGTCTCTCAAAGCAATGAGAATTTCCATTGATGAGTGCAAGGAAAGGACCGCTAGATTGCGTGCAAAGAAAGATTGCTTTATAAAAGCGTGTTCTTCTAGTTTCCATGAAAATAATGATGAAGATCTTAAAGTTATTGATGCGTCTCCTATTAGATCTTTGTTTTGCAATATGAATCTTGATAATTATGGGACAGATGATGAGTCAACTTTACCTAGAAGGCGTCCCAAGAATTCGGAGCCTTTAAATCTTGATGCTAAATTTGGTAAAAGTATGATTGGAGAGGTCATGACTTTAAATAGCATTGAACCCACTATCTCAGATTTCAAGGAATTTGATTATTATAATTGTTCTTTAGAAGGTTGTATTTCCTTGTTGCAATCCGTTGTTAATTCTCCTCATGCTTATAGTCAAAACAAAGCTTTTACCAAACATATCGTTGATGCCTTGATGCAATCTTATGATGAAAAACTTAATTTGGAAGTTTCTATACCTAGAAAACTTAATGATGAGTGGGAACCTACTATAAATATTAGAATTAAAGATCATGAGTGTTTTGCTTTATGTGATTTGGGTGCTAGTGTTTCCACGATTCCGAAAACTTTATGTGATATTCTAGGTTTCCATGATCTTGACGATTGCTCTTTAAATTTGCACCTTGCAGATTCCACCATTAAAAAGCCAATGGGAAGGATCAATGATGTTCTCATTGTTGCAAATAAAAATTTGGTGCCCGTAGATTTTATCGTTCTTGATATAGATTGCAATCTTTCTTGCCCTATTATTCTTGGTAGACCTTTCCTTAGAACGATTGGCGCGATTATTGATATTAAGGAAGGGAATATTAGATTCCAATTTCCATTAAAGAAAGGCATGGAACAATTTCCAAAAAATAAAGTCAAATTACCTTATGAATCCATCATGCGAGCTACTTATGAATTGAGTGCCAAAGATGGCACTACTTAGATCTATCTTCGCTTTTATGCCTAGCTAGGGGCGTTAAACGATAGTGCTAGTTGGGAGGCAACCCAATTTTCTTTGTGTTTTTTGTTTTTGTTCCTATTTATAAATAAATCTTGAATCTACCTCCTGTTTAGATGTGTTTTTATCTTTTAATTAGTGTTTGTGCCAAGTAGAACCTATAGGATAACATATGATGATAGTTGATGTGATTCTGCTGAAAAACAGAAACTTTTCATGCACGAATTTAGTTTTGTTAAATCACAGAAACGTGATTTTGCATTGATTATTTTTGCTGCTGATAAATTGATAAATGTTCCAGGACTTCCTATTTTGGTAGGAGTTTTAGAGTTCCAGAAGTTTGTGTTAGTTACAGATTGCTACAGGCTGTTCTGTTTTTGACAGGTTCTGTTTTTCATGTGTTGTTTGCTTATTTTGATGCATCTATGGCTATTAAAATAGTTTATAAACCATAGAGAATTTGGAATACAGTAGGTTTAACACCAAAATAAATAAAGAATGAGTTCATTACAGTACCTTATGTGGTGATTTTGTTTTCTTTCACTAACGGGGCTTATAAGATTTCCTGTTGAGTTTTGTGTTGTGAAGTTTTCAAGTTTTGGGTAAAGCTTTTATGGACTATGGAATAAGGAGTGGCAAGAGCCTAATCTTGGGGATGCCCATGGCACCCCAAGATATTCAAGGATAGGCAAAAGCCTAAGCTTGGGGATGCCCCGGGAAGGCATCCCCTCTTTCGTCTTTGTTCATTGGTAACTTTACTTGGAGCTATATTTTTATTCGCCACATGATATGTGTTTTGCTTGGAGCATCGTGTATTATATTAGTCTTTGCTTTTTAGTTTACCACAATCATCCTTGCCGTACACACCTTTTGGGAGAAGCCTACTTGATTAGGATTTGCTAGAATACTCTATGTGCTTCACTTATATCTTTTGAGCTTGATAGTTTTTGCTCTAGTGCATCACTTATATTTTTTAGAGCATGGTGGTGACTTAATTTTGAAGAAATTGCTAGTCTCTCATGCTTCACTTACATCTTTTTGGGAGTATTTTAGAACAGCATGGTATTTTCTATGGTTACAAAGTTGGTCCTAGAATGATGAGCATCCAAGTTGGGTATAATAAAAACTATCATAGAAAAGAATTGGATGCTATGATCAATATGATGCTTGATAATTGTTTTGAGATATGGAGGTAGTGATATTAAAGTCATGCTAGTTGAGGTGATTATGAAAAGTACTTGTGTTGAGGGTTATGATTCCCGTAGCATGCACGTATGGTGAACCGCTTTGTGATGAAGTTGGAGCACAATTGTATTTATTGATTCTCTTCCTTATGAGTGGCAGTCGGGGACAAGCGATGGTCTTTTCCTACCAATCTATCCCCCTAGGAGCATGCGTGTAGTGCTTTGGTTTTTGATGACTTCTAGATTTTTGCAACAAGTACATGAGTTCTTTTGACTAATGTTGAGTCCATGGATTATACGCACCTCACCCTTCCACCATTGCTAGCCTCTCTTGTGCCACACAACTTTCGCCGGTACCATACACCTACCATATACCTTCCTCAAAACAGCCACCATACCTACCTATCATGGCATTTCCATAGCCATTCCAAGATATATTGCCATGCAACTTTCTACCGTTCCGTTCATATGACACGCATTACTTTTGTCATATTGCTTTTTGCATGATCATGTAGTTGACATTATATTTGTGGCAAGGCCACCTTCATAATTTTCATACATGTCGCTCTTGATTCAATGCATATCCCGGTACACCGCCGGAGGCATTCATATAGAGTCATATCTTGTTCTAGCTTTGAGTTGTAATTCTTTAGTTGTAAATCCATAAAAGTGTGATGATCTTCATTATTAGAGCATTGTCCTAGTGAGGAAAGGATGATGAAGACTATGATTCTCCCACAAGTCGGGATGAGACTTCGGACTTTACAAAAAGAAAAAAATAAGAAAAAAAGGCGAAAGAAAAAAAAGAAAAAGAAAAGAAAAAGAGAGAAGGGACAATGCTACTATCTCTTTTTCCACATTTGTGCGTCAAAATAGCACCATGATCTTCATGATAGAGAGTCTCATATGTTGTCACTTTCATATACTAGTGGGAATTTTTTATTGTAGAACTTGGCTTGTATATTCCAATTATGGGCTTCCTCAAAATGCCCTAGGTCTTTGTGAGCAAGCGAGTTGGAGGCACACCCACTTAGTTTCTTTTGTTGAGCTTTCATATATTTATAGCTCTAGTGCATCCGTTGCATGGCAATCCCTACTCACTCACATTGATATCTATTAATGGGCATCTCCATAGCCCGTTCATACGCCTAGTTGATGTGAGACTATCTTCTCCTTTTTTTCTTCTCCACAACCACCATTCTATTCCACATATTGCGCTATGTCCATGGCCCACGCTCATGTATTGCATGAAAGTTGAAAGAGTTTGAGATTATTAAAGTATGAAACAATTGCTTGGCTTGTCATCGGGGTTGTGCATGATTAAATACTTTGTGTGATGAAGATAGAGCAACAGCCAGACTATATGATTTTGTAGGGATAACTTTCTTTGGCCATGTTATTTTGAGAAGACATGATTACTTTGATTAGTATGCTTGAAGTATCACCATTTTCATGTTAATATGAACTTTTATTTTGTATCATTTGGATCTGAACATTCATGCCACAATAAAGAAAATTACATTGAGAATTATGCTAGGTAGCATTCCACATCAAAAATTTCTTTTCTATCATTTACCTACTTGAGGACGAGCAAGAATTAAGCTTGGGGATGCTTGATAGGTCTCCAACGTATCTATAATTTTCGATTGTTCCACGCTATTATATTACCCCTTTTGGATGTTTATGGGCTTTATTTTACACATTTATATCATTTTTGGGAATAACCTACTAACTAGAGGCCTAGCGCGTATTGCTATTTTTTTGCCTATTTCAGTATTTCGAAGAAAAGTAATATCTAACGAAGTCCAAATGGAATGAAACCTTCGGGAGCGTGATTTTTGGAACGAACGTGATCCAGAGGAATTGGAGTGCAAGTCAAGAAGCAGCTGAGGCCTCCACGAGATAGGAGGGCGCCCCCCTATAAGGCGCGCCCCTGTCTCGTGGGCCCCTCGGACGGCCACCGACGTACTTCTTCCTCCTATATAAGCCTACGTACCCCGAAAACATCCAGGGAGCCAATGAAACACAATTTCCATCACCGTAACCTTCTGTATCCGCGAGATCCCATCTTGGAGCCTTCGTCGGTGTTCTGCCGGAGGGGGAATCGACCATGGAGGGCTTGTACATCAACACCATTGCCCCTACGATGAGTTGTGAGTAGTTTACCCCAAACCTACGGTTCCATAGTAATTAGCTATATGGCTTCTTCTCTCTTTTTGGATCTCAATACAATGTTCTCCCCCTCTCTTGTGGAGATCTATTCGACGTAAACTCTTTTTGCGGTGTGTTTGTCGAGATCCGATTAATTGTGGGTTTATGATCAAGTTTATCTATGAGAAATATTTGAATCTCCTCTGAATTCTTTTATTTATGATTGAGTTATCTTTGCAAGTCTCTTCGAATTATCAGTTTGGTTTGGCCTACTAGATTGATCTTTCTTGCCATGGGAGAAGTGCTTAGCTTTGGGTTCAATCTTGCGGTGTCCTTACCCAGTGACAGCAGGGGTTGCAAGGCACGTATTGTATTGTTGACATCGAGGATAAAAAGATGGGGTTTATATCATATTGCATGAGTTTATCCCTCTACATCATGTCATCTTGCTTAAGGCGTTACCCTGTTCTTATGAACTTAATACTCTAGATGCAAGCAGGAGTCAGTCGATGTGTGGAGTAATAGTAGTAGATGCAGGCAGGAGTCGGTCTACTTGTTGCGGACGTGATGCCTATATACATGATCATGCCTAGATAATCTCATAATTATTTGCTATTCTATCAATTGCTCGATAGTAATTTGTTCACCCACCGTAATACTTATGCTATCTTGAGAGAAGCCACTAGTGAAACCTATGGCCCCTGGGTCTATCTCTTATCATATTTGCTTTCAATCTACTTTTATTTGCATCTTTACTTTTTGCATCTATATTATAAAATACCAAAAATGTATTTATCTTATCATACTATCTCTATTAGATCTCACTTTCGCAAGTGGCCATGAAGGGATTGACAACCCCTTTATTGCATTGGTTGCGAGTTCTTTGTTTGTTTGTGTAGGTGCGTGGGACTTTTGAGGAGCCTCCTACTGGATTGATACCTTGGTTCTCAAAAACTGAGGGAAATACTTACGCTACTATTGCTACATCACCCTTTCCTCTTCAAGGAAATCTAACGCAAGATCAAGACATAGCACCCCTCCCCACCGCCCAATCAACGCCCCCCAACCACCAGCGACTGTCAACCAGAGGTCTCACGACTTCGAATACCCACCAACCACTAATTTATTACCATTTTTGTCCTTCATATACGCGCTGATGGGTGGGCCCTATGGTAATGTGCTCTGTTGAATGTGGCCCGTTTGACTGGTCAATTGATTGTGCTATCAACAAATTACGGAGTTATATGGTGAGCCAGTGACCGTATGATCACCCTAAAATGTACTCCTATTTTATTTACACAGTACAGACTCAAACTACCATTTCTTTCTTTCATATACGGGCTGACAGGTGGGCCCCACGGTTACGCGCCCCGATGGTGCAACACTAGTTGCGCCACGTGGAATGTTTGACTGGTCAATTGATTGTGTCCTCAACAAAATACAGAGTTGTAAGGGTGAGCCAGTGACCGTATAACCATGACATGTATTTGTTTAACATGGTACAGATGCAAGGGCTCGTATATACGCGCAAGCACTCACCGCTATAAGCGCACACACGCGAACCCTACCCCTATGAGCACCTTCGAGAGAGTGGGCCAGCATATATGATCTTGAGATTTTACGAAGTCACCATAGGTGCCTCGTAGTCGAGTGGAACGTCTCCTCCCACTGAACGTACATTGCAGGAAAATACTGAAAGTAACACTAGATAAATGCGAGCACCGAGACGTATCATGAGCTAGATACCGTTGCACTATTGTATATTCTTATTTTCTTAGTGGCCGATTGCGTGTGTGGTGTGGTGGGCACATCATTTCTAGTTGTGGTGGGTCAACATGAAGACTCATGGGTCGGTTCCATCCTGTGCCACATATAGGTTGGACCAAGACGTGTTATACGAAGACCCATGTGGAGGACTCGGCATACAACACGAAGCTACCAGAGTCGCAGAGGACTCTATCCCCACTGGTGATAAGACGACTATATATGATTTGTAACCCTAGGCCCCTAGTATGTTATACAAGCTTGGGGGCTAGTTCGTCGATAGTATACACACACGCACAATGCCTGGTATTCACGTGTACTTTGTACACACGCTATCACTAATATATAGTACCAGGAGTAGGCTCTGTCTTCAACTGCAAGAGTTTGATCCTAACTAGGGTAACACTTTGCCTCGTATTACCATCCAGCCTAACAGCCAGGGATATCCTACCGAATGATATGATGAAATCATATCTGCCAACTACTAAGAGAGAGGTGTGTTGGGGGGGCAATGTGTGCGAGAGAGGCCTAAAGATAATGTGCGTGCGGGAGACACGTAGGCACATATATGTGCGTATAGAGGGCTAGTAGAGACCATGCGTGTGTATATATGCATGTGAGAGAAATAGTGTTTTCCAACTGAGATTAGTGAAAAGAGTGGTACATAGTAGTCAGAAAGAGAGAGAGAGAAACAGAGAGAGAATGTGCGTGAGACACCCCGACACCCTGAGAGAGATTGTGAGCATGTGTGAAAGAGAAATGCCGATCCATATAAAGTGTGTGCACTTATGCGTTAGATAGAGAGATATATAACGTGTTTGTGAGAACGGGGCGGGGTATAGTGCATCTACGTGTAAAAGGCGGTTCTACACATTAAATTAAAATATAAATGGCATTATTATTTTTGGATGAGATCATGAATTTTGCAAATTGCGTATGGACGAAAATCGGTCTATCAGACACCCATACTCTATTGAATTCTAGCATGTGCATGTGTTTATTTCATATTATCGATCCATAGAATGAGAGCGGATTGAAATACAGGCAATGGATGCTTTTGCAATTCATATATAAACATTAATTAGTGCACTCCATGTTGTTAGTGTGAAGCACTTTATACATTTGTCACTTGCATGGATACATTCCAAATTGCTAGCTACGAAATAGAATACATGTCTAATTCAACATAAAGGGGGTTTCGAAGATTCGAATTCATAGGAAGTGCATTCATCTATTTGAACCCGAGATAATGGCATTTGTAAATCAGATGTCAAAGGGGGCATCAATCTTTGTTGTGAGTTTGAACATGCTATATATATTCATACGCATATCTAACTTTTTTATACAACCAAGGAGATTATATCTGGAACCATGCATTAACTGAGGTAAGTTGCATAATTTTTAATATATACTCGTGTACAATGTATATTCAAATGTACCCCCTCCATTCCAAAATAATCATAGCTTTAGGATTTTCAAGAGTAAAGATTTGTGAAGTTTGACAAATCCTGAAAGTTAAATTCAAGAGAACCAAAAAACGTTAATGCTTCTGCTCCCAAATATTGAACGAAGCGCCAAATAGGCCTCTGGTCACCCAAAACCGCGCGAGACTAATGTTTGGTGGTAGGAAATTACTGTCCTGGCTCTGGCCCGTGTAGCCTATCAGCCTGATGTCCAAAGGTCTAAACCGGGGTAGGTTTGTAACTTCACCAAGACGTGGTCTCAATCGCCTCCGAGAAGCATTCATACGTCGTGGGTGCCTAAACACCCATGCGCTCGGCCGAAATCTATCCCGCCCACATTTGGGACACCTGACATGACTGTCCTACCCCCAACCCGCAATATGTCCAAAATTTTAGGTGGGGCAAAGTTTGTAACTTTCCCCAAATTTCAAACAAGCGCGTCTCAAACCGAAACATTGTTCCCCCTTAGTTCCCCGCCTCCCTCCGTTTCCCCATTCATATTCCATGGGCACCAAAACGCCCTTTCCACCAGGGGCGAAACCCCAGCCTCCTCCGTCCTCCACCCCATAGCGGCTAATCCGCCGCTGCCCTCCTCCAGCACGCCGGAGCCGGTACCCCGACATCGTCATCCAACGCAACTGCAACCGCAACACCCTCAAGGACTTAGCAGCTGAAGCCGAGGCAGAGCTGCCTCCACGACACCGACGCCGACATGCGCCGTACCAGAACCACTCCGACCACGCCGTCCTGCGCCTCACTGCTACGGCTTCACTGTCGGAACCGTCCACCGCACCGGAGCTGTTCCCGCTACGCCGTCGTTCGTCACCTCGGATCTGCTTCCCCGCCACCGACAGACGGCCACCGCACCACACTCAACAACTTGGCCATGGGTTCGTTCAAGGCTGCACTGTCCTCCACAACTTCTGGTTTCCGGTGAACAACAAGAAGATCGTTGGAAAAACAAAAGGAGCACACAACACTGCCAGCAGAAAGAGGTACTCCTCTTCCCTTATTCGTGCAAATCTTACGTCTCCGCTCACACCGTATTCATCCCACGAAAGAAACTAGTTGAGCGCTTCTTACTGCATCTTCTTCGTGATACTAAATGCACAAGGTTTCCTCCCTTTTACTATTTCACCTTTGCTAGAGGTCAGTAGCCCGCCTGGATTTCAATTCAGGGTCAGTCGAACCGTAATTAAAAGAAGCAGCACCCGCTTAGGTGTGTGGAGCACCTAGTCCGCCTATTCCTCGAGGAAGCGGTGCATCGGTGTCTATCATAGGGGTGTGGGGTGTAGGAGCTGCTTGCGCCCGATCTAGAGGTCGGCGGGGCTTGAATGGATGGTCGGGGGGCAGTGTCAAGCACGGCGGTGCGGTGAGGTCGAGGGGAGGGCTCAGGTAGGGAAGAATACTGGGCCGATGGTCGTTGGCGTTTCGAGGAAGATCGTCAACACTGGCCGACTAGAGGTAGATGAAGGCGATCTGCCCGTTCTTTGTACATCGGACGGTGCAGAAAAAATGGACTGACCTATTTGCTTTCAGTCGACTATTATTTTCGTAGAATCCTGTAGTAACTTAGTGTGCCATGCATGTTGTAGAGCTATCATATGTCTCCCGTCATTCATTTCTCACCGACCTGCTATCTGCTACCTTTACACTGTACTAATTGTGCACACACTTCACCCATACTCACACTATTGTTTTTTTATGCATGGGTATTTCAGACTCTGACACAGTGTTGATGAATGCAGAAAAGAAAAGACAGAGGTCGCTCCAGTGTAATTCGAAGATAAGCACTAAGCATTTCAGCACTCTAATGGGTGCAGTGTCAGCAGTTGGAGACAGTAAACGTACCTCAGCAGTTGATGATCTCAATTGCCACACACAACCATCCCAGGTGCTTGCTTTAACTTCGCGCTGTCAAATGTGGTTGCATATTGCATATGGTGTCTAGCTTGTATTGTTTCCAATTTGGTTAAATTGCATTTGCTTACTTTACACATTATACCTTTGATAATGACATGTCTTCCTGTTTTTGTTACATACTACATATGTCTATTAACCATGTTCATACATCAAACTAATGCTCTTTTGTATCCCTCATCAATCATTTATGATGAGACAGTCACCCGAGTGGGTTACTGTGAGACGCCCTACTCGTTTAAAGAGTGTAGTGTCATCCTCCCCACATGATTCTCAAGAAACAACAAGGCTAAATGAAGATAGTCAACGTAGCTCTCTAGTTGATCACCGCAATTCCCCCACACCACCATCGTAGGTGCTTGCTCTTACTTGGCAGTGTGATATCTGGTTGCATGTTGCATATGGTGTCTACCTTGTAATGCTTCTAATTAGGGTAAATTGCATCTGCTTAGTTAACACATTATACCTGTGAATATGACATGCCTTCCTATTTTTGGTACATACTACGTCTTTCTATTAACCATGTTCTTACATCAAACTACTTTTCTTGTGTATCCCCCATCAATGCTCCTAATTTGTTAAATTGCATCTCCTTATCTTACACATTATGCATGTGAATATGACACGCCTTCCTGTTTTTGGTACATACTACATCTGCCTATCACACCATGTTCTTACATCAAACTACTGTTCTTGTGTATCCTGCATCTATCGCTTATGATGAGACAGTCGCGCGCGTGGGTTAATATCAGACGCAATACTCTTATAAAGAATGCAATTTCATGCTCTCCACATGATTCTCAAGAAACAGCACGCCTAAATGAAGATATTAAACGTAGCTTCGTACCTGAAGACCGCACTTCCCCTACACCACCATCACAGGTGCTTGCTCTAACTTCGCAGTGTGATATGTGGTTGCATGTTGCATACAGTGTCTAGCTTGTAATGCTTCTAATTAGGGTAAATTGCATCTGCTTGGTTTACAGACTATACCTGTGAATATGACATGCCTTCCTATTTTTGGTACACACTACATCTATGTGTTAACCTTGTTCTTACATGAAACTACCTCTCTTCTATATCCTACATCAATCACTTACGATGTGTCACCTTTATTCGTTGCATATTGCATATTATTTCTAGCCTGTTGCCATGTATTGCTTCTAATTTGGTCAAATACATTTGTTAGGGCACCCTTTTAATTTGCCAGAGTGATATTGGTTTCATCTTTCATATGGTTTCTAGCTTGCATCGATTCTAACAAGTTCAAGCACCTTGTGCTTAGTTTACACTTTATACATAATACATGTCAATATGTCACGCCGTCCTGTTTTTCATACATATTCCACCCTCCTATCATGTGGCTACCTTACATGAAAGTAGTGTTCATCAGTATCATGCATCAGTGAGTTCTGAAGAGTAAATTATATTCCTTTTTCTTGTGGGTTTGACTTGACAAGGCAAAATCAAGAAAGAGGAAGGAAAAGAGTAAGGAAGGCGATGATGGTGGTCCTCTGCAGCAATGTAAACGAAGCATCTCTACCAATTCTCCTTGTACTGATAGTGCATTACAAGGTCCAAGTCTCCGCTCCCCTACTCCACCATCCAAGGTGCTTGCTCTAACTTGGCAGTGTGATATCTGGTTTCATGTTGCATATGGTGTCTTGCTCGTATTGCTCCTAATTAGTGTAAACTGCATCTGCTTAGCTTACACATGATATATGTGAATATGACGCGCTTTCCTGTTTTTGGTACATACTATATCTGTCTATCACACCATGTTCTTACATGAAACTACTCTTCTTGTGTATCCTGCATCAGTCACTTATGATGGGACACCTTTAAGTTGGCAGTGTGATATTGGTTTGCGTCTTGAATATGATTTCTAGCATGTATTGCTTCTAGTTTGATGAACGCCACCTATGACGAGACAGTTTTAACTTGGCAGAGTGTTATTGATTGCACCTTCCATATGGTGTCTTGCAGTGTTTCTAATTTGTTGAAGTGCCTTCTGCTTAGTTACCACATCATAGGTGTGAATATGTCAAGCCAACCATTTTTTCATACATATTCCATCCTCGTATCATGACTTTGCCTTTCATTAGAGTAGTGTTCGTCAGTATCATGCATGAATGAGTTCTGAAGAGCGAATGATATTCCTTTTTCTTGTCGGTATGACCTCACAATGCAAAATCAATAAAGCTGAAGGAAATTGGCAAGGCATTGGATGATGGTGGTCCTTCCGAGCAACGAAAACGTAGGTTCTCTACAGATTCTACTCCGCCATCCTCCCAACAAGATTCGCAAGACAACGCAAGGCTAGACAGTCAACGTAGCTGTGTAGATGATGAGCACATCTCCCCTACTCCAGCATCACAGGTGCTTGCTCTAACTTGGCACTATTATATGTGGTTGCATGTTGCATATGATGTATAGCTTGTATTGCTTCTAACTTTGTTGAATTGCATCTGCTTACTTTACGCATAATGCCTGTGAATATGACATGTGTTCCTGTTTCTACATCAGACTACTATTCTTGCATATCCCGCATCAGTCACTTATGATAAGGCACCTTTAAGTCGCCACTATGATATTGGTTGTGTCTTGCATATGATTTCTAGCATGTATTGCTTCTAATTTGTTGAAATGCCATATAGTTTGAACTTGGCAGAGTGATATTGGTTCCATCTTTCATATGGTGTATAGCTTGTAGTGCTTCTAATTTGTTGAAATGCCTTCTACTTAATTACCACATCATAGGTGTGAATATGTCACACCATCCTGTTTTTCATACATATTCCATCCTTGCATCATGTGTTTGCCTTTCATCCAAGTAGTGTTCATTAGTATCATGCATGAATGAGTTCTGAAGAGTGAATTTTATTCCTTTTTCTTATCGGTTTGACTTCACAGTGCAAAATCATTACAGCTGAAGGAAATTAGTCCGGCAGTAGATGATGGTGGTCCTTCAGAGCAACTCAAACAGGGGGTATCTACAGATTCTACTCCGCCATCCTCCCAACAAGATTCGCAAGACAACACAAGGCTGGACAGTCAACGTAACTGTGTAGATGATGAGCACATCTCCCCTACTCCACCATCACAGGTGCTTGCTCTAACTTGGCACTATTATATGTGGTTGCATGTTGCGTATGATGTCTAGCTTGTATTTCTTATAACTTGAATTTCATCTGCTTACTTTACACATAATGCCTGTGAGTATGACACGTGTTACTGTTTCTAGAACATACGTGTACACGATGAGCACATCTCCCCTACTCCACCATCACAGGTGCTTGCTCTTATTTGGACTGTTATATGTGGTTGCATTTTCCGTATGATGTCTAGTTTGTATTGCTTCTGATTATGTTGAATTGCATCTGCGTAGCTTACAACTTATACCTGCAACGATCACTTACCCATAAGACACATTTAACTTGGGACTGTGATGTAGGTTGCATCTTGAATTGTCTTCTAGCTTGTATTGCTTCTAATTTCTTGAAATGGCACTTATGATGACACACTTTTTACCTGATAGAGTGATATTGGTTGCATGTTCATATGGTGCCTAGCTTTCATTTCTTCTAATTTTGTTGAAATGCCTTCCGCTTACTGTTTTTTCATACATATTCCATCCTCCTATCATACGTGTGAATATGAAACGTTGTCTTTTTTTGTATATATTCCATACTCCTATCCTGCGCTTGCCTTACATCAAAGTAGTCTTCGTCTGTATCGTGCATCAACCAGTTATGCAGAGCTAATTTTATTCATCTTCTTGTGGTTTTGACTTCATAAGGCAATATCGGAAAATAGGAAGGAAAAGAGTAAGTTAGGGGATGCTGGTGGTCCTCCGCACCGACGCAAACAAAGACTCTCTAGATTTGCCACTACTACTGCTAATGAAGTTGAAGTCCCAAGTCTACATGATGAGTTCATCTCCCGTACTCCACCATCGCAGGTGCTTGCTCTAAGTTGACAGTGTGATAATTGGTTTCATGTTGCATATGTTGTCTAGCCTGTATTTCTTCTATTTTGATTAAATTGCACCTTGAGTTTATACGTTATACATGTGCATATGGCATGGCTTTCTGTGTCTAGAATACATTGCATCTATCTATCATACCATGTTCTTACATCAAAGTACTGCTGTTGTGTATCCCGCATCAGTCACTCATGATTGGACGCTTTTAACATGGCAGTTTGATAGTGGTTGCATCTTGCATTGATTTCTATGTTGTACTGCTTCTAATTTTTCCAATTGCCACTTATGACAAGACACTTTTAACTTGGCAGAGTAATATTGATTTCATCTTTCATATGGTGTCTAGCTTGCATTACTTCTATTTTCTTGAAAATCCTTCTGCTTAGTTTGCACATCGTAGTTGTGAATATGTCATGCCGTCCTGTTTTTCTTACATATTCCATGCTCATACGGTTGTCTTACATCAAAGTATTGCTTGTCTGTATCATGCATCAATGAGTTCTGAAGAGTGATTTTATTCTTTTGTGTTGTGGGTACAGCTTTACATGGCAAAGTAAAAAAAGAGCAAGGAAAATAATATAGTAGGGAGTGCTGTTACTCGTCGGGTGAAACAGAAAAGGATCTACCGTCAAGATCCTGTTGGTACTTATAGTGTAGTAGAAGGTCCAAGTCCACCGGCTAAATCTACAAACATAGTATCACCTGCTCCACCAGCTGTAGCATCCGCTTCAACTGTACCAGCATCTCAACTAGTTACTCATTCGTTTGCTCCGGAACTGGCCAGTTCCCAAGCTGCCTTCACACCTAACACTACTTCCGAAGCACTGCTGACACAACAGGACTTGGCAAGATCAGATGAACCTCATGAGCATTAACACCAAGATGGTACCTAACCGAGTCAAGTTGCAGTTGCATGCTCCTTTATATGTACTCTCACAGTTTGATGTACACTAACACTTTCCATATTCGTTGTTGAACTAGCACCACGGCGCAAGCGGAAACAGACATCAGGGATAATGCTTGACAAATTAACAAAATCTAAAGGAGGAAGAATGGAGATCCATTTTGATGCAGGTTTAAAAAGGCCACGTGATGCTACAGAGTCAGCCAAGTTAGTATCAGAGGCAGCCGTTGTCGTTAGGTGTCATGCACGTATCCTTCCAACGTGGATCCAGTATAGGAATGAGAAAGACAATACCCAGTTTAACACCTTCCTTGACATTTTATCCGTAAGTAATGTTAATCATCGCAATTAGTAATATTGTCTTGCTCTGTCCCATATTTCTAGATTCCTCCTAATAAGACTCACATTCTTTTTTTCAACATATGAGGTTCAAGTTGGATCCGAAAGATGATGCAACTAAACAAGCATGCACTCATGTTTTTTAGTCTACTCTGCGATAGTATCGGTACCACCTTAGAAAATCTCACTTTGAAGGCAAGGCTAACAATGAAATCACCCAAACATCTCCAGTGGAATATATTACAGATGAAGACTAGACAACCCTTGTTAAACACTGGTCTGATCCAAAGTATCAGGTAGGCTATATGTATTTGATCAGACCACATATTAAACTTGTATTTATGTATGTGCCTTACAAATGTATCTTCTTCTAGGCTAACTGCTTGAAGAACAAAACCAACCGTTCTAAAGTGAAATTCCAACAGACAACAAGATCTCGTAGCTATATTGCACACTGCGAGGCTCTTGTAAATAGCTTCTACTTCCTTCTTCTTTTTGTGCCATATATCGTATCTATATTGACTTGTTTCAAATACAGAGGAAAGCCCGTGAGGACCAAAAAGAACCTGAACCGAATGCAATGCAAATCTTCAAGGATTGCCACACAAGCAAGATGAAGGGCATGAGCACACCAGTTCAAGCTGCTGTAAGTCCTTACTCCTCCTGCCTTGAACTGATTGGTACTGTGATTGTTCATTTAACTACTTGGTTTGCAGCCAATGTCAGTTACTCTGTTCACTTTTATACACGGTTGTCTTAACGTATCATTTCACCTTACATGGTTTAAAAGAGATGAAGGATATTCTTTTGGTCTTGATCTGTAATCTAGTTGTTATATTCACGTGCGCACGCAATGATAAAATAGCCTGTTTGTTTTATATCTGCTTGCCCATGATATGAATGATGTCATACGATGTTCATCCTACTTTAAACCATGTCTCTTTATCCTTAGATGTCAACGAATGTGAGTAAATAGACAATACAGTAGGCATGCTACATGGACATATGTTCCAAAAGTGATTTTATTATGTAGTTGGCACTCCAATACATGCCTTTAGTAGGACGAAACTTCGGTCGGGCTAGATTATCGTCATTTTTATATGGGCCGTTAATGGGCCCGATATGACGTTAGGCCACATATGGCCCATGGTTTTTGTCCGGCGTTAACAGGCCGAAAATGACAACAGGCCAAAAGTGGCCCAAATCTATAGTGGGCCTCTAACAGGCCGAATGTCAGACATGGCCGAATATGACCCAAATCCTTCACAGTCGTTTACGGGCCGAAAGTTTTGATGGCCTGTAAATGGGCCCAAATGAAGTCGGACCTTTAACAGGCCGGAAATACACCAGGCCGTAATTTGGCCCAATTACTTAGCGGACCGTTAACAGGCTAGAAGTGACCATGGGCCATGTTGATGGCAAGTTTAGGACAGGCCGTTAACGGGCCAATTTGACAGAGAATGTTGGGCCTTTAGCTGGGCCGGCCCATTATGGTCTGCAGAATCTTGTGGGCTTTGAGCTGGGCCGTCCCATTGTGGTCTGCAAAATCTTGTGGGCCTTTAGCTAGCCCGGCCCATTATGGTCTGCAAAATCATGTGGGCCTTTAGCTGGGCCGGCCCATTATGGTCCGCTAAATTTTGTGGGCCTTTAGCTAGGCCGGCCCATTATTGTCTGCTAAATCTTATGGGACTTCAGTTGGGCCGGCCCATTTAAACTTTGTGGGCCACTTTTGGGTCGATCCACGTGTCAACATATCATAGGCCCATCTCGATCGTTGGATGAGTGACACCTATGCCAACGCGGAGCTAACGCGTGGATCCGTCAGCCAATGAGAATTTTACACGTGGAAAATCGGCATTGGTCGTGGCTGTTAGCGGGTTATCAGATCCACAGAACGGACTCGATAGGTTAATGGCGGTTAACGACATCCCGTTATGGTGGATGCCACGTGTCGGTCACCCTTGACGAAAGCACTTCTGTGACGCGCGATTTATCATCATGGAAGTGGATACTTCCATGATGATAATTTTGGTAATGTCATGGAACACTTCTACGACAACATAGGTATGACTATCTTGATTTTGTCATAAAATCGTCATGGATGTACATGCATGACAGAAAACGCGACCTACTGTGACAAACACGTATCATCACGGAAGTGTATTTTTTTTGTATTGAGGACTACCTCACAACCCATGTTAGCTTTCGGCCTACTGACGGCCCATACGTTCTTGGGCTCCTTTCCGGCCCTCGATTACTTCTGGCCCGTTACTGGCTTGTTCCCCTAATGGGCCAAATTCAGCCCATGGTTAGAATCAGCCCATTTGGGGCCTATTAACCCGTTGCACCGTTTCTAGCTCGCCTTATATTCTGGCCCATTAATGACCTGTTATGCCTGTGATAGAATTAAACCTTTGCTGTCCTCCGGCCTGTTAACGGCCCATTACCGTGCTGGCCCGATACCAATTGCGTCTGTTTACGGCCCATGTGGACCCATTTATCTGATGACCCGAGGCCCACCGATTCTACGGCCCGTTGGAGGCCTATTTATCCGACGGCCCGTAGGAGGCCCATGGATCCTACGGCCTGTAGTAGGGTGATACATCTCCAACGTATCTACTTTTCCAAACACTTTTGCCCTTGTTTTGGACTATAACTTGCATGATTTGAATGAAACTAACCCGGACTGACGTTGTTTTCATTAGAACTACCATGATGTTGTTTTATGTGTAGAAAAGAAAAGTTCTCGGAATGTCCTGGAAATCCATGGAGGCAATTTTTGGAATTAATAAGAATTTTTGGCGAAAGAATTAATGCCAGGGGGCCCACAGCCTGTCAACGAGACAGGCCCCCCCCTAGGGCGCGGCCTCCTATCTCATGGGCCCCCTGGACCTCCTTTGACCTCAACTCCAACTCCATATATTCCGTCTCGGGGAGAAAAAAATCAGAGAGAAAGTTTGATCGCGTTTTACGACACGGAGCCGCCGCCAAGCCCTAATCTCTCTCGGGAGGGCTGATCTCGAGTCCGTTCGGGGCTCTGGAGAGGGGGATTCGTCGCTGTCGTCATCATCAACCATCCTCCATCACCAATTTCATGATGCTCACCGCCGTGCGTGAGTAATTCCATCACAGGCTTGCTGGACAGTGATGGGTTGGATGAGATTTACCATGTAATTAAGTTAGTTTGGTTAGGGTTTGATCCCTAGTATCCACTATGTTCTGAGATTGATGTTGATATGACTTTGCTATGCTTAATGCTTGTCACTAGGGCCCGAGTGCCATGATTTCAGATCTGAACCTATTATGTTTTCATGAATATATGTGTGTTCTTGATCCTAACTTGCAAGTCTATAGTCACCTATTATGTGTTATGATCCGACAACCCCGAATTGACAATAATCGGGACACTTCTCGATGATGACTGTAGTTTGAGGAGTTCATGTACTCACTATGTGTTAATGCTTTGGTCCGGTTCTCTATTAAAAGGAGGCCTTAATATCCCTTAGTTTCCATAAGGACCCCACTGCAACGGAAGGGTAGGACAAAAGATGTCATACAAGTTCTTTTCCATAAGCATGTATGACTATTTATGGAATACATGCCTACATTACATTGATGAACTGGATCTAGTTCTATATCACTCTATGTTATAACTATTGCATGAGGAATCGCATCCGGCATAATTATCCATCACTGATCCATTGCCTACGAGCTTTTCATATATTGTTCTTCGCTTATTTACTTTTCCGTTGCTACTGTTACAACTACTACAAAAACCCAAAAACATTTATCTTTACTTTTGCTACCATTACTATTATTATCATACCACTTTTGCTACTAAATACTTTGCTGCAGATACTAAGTTATCCAGGTGTGGTTGAATTGACAACTCAACTGCTAATACTCAAGAATATTCTTTGGCTCCCGTTGTGTCGAATCAATAAATTTGGGTTCAATACTCTACCCTCGAAAGCTGTTGCGATCCCCTATACTTGTGGGTTATCAAGACTAATTTCTGGCGCCGTTGCCGGGGAGCAAAGCTCTATTCTCTGAGTCACTTGGGATTTATATCTGTTGATCACTATGAAGAACTAGAAAGACGGTCGAACTACTATTTTGCCCTCAACTACGAGGGGAGGTAAGGAACTGCCATCTAGCTCTGCACTAGATTCTCCTTCCATTATTAGTAGGCTTGCGACACCTAAACCTGCTACTGCTATGAATTCTAATACATCACATGTTATTGATGATGGCACTTCTGCTATACATGATGAAACTACTTCTGTGCGTGATACTACTTTGCCATTAGGTGAATTTCTAGATGAACAACTTGCTAGAGTTAGGGGGAATGATATTACTGAAGAACCTATTATTGATGATAGTGATGATGAAGGTTCCCCCAATGATTATGTACTACCTGTTGTTCCTAAGGGTTATGTTATGAATGAAGCAGCTGCTATGGAAATTCTTGCTTGCAATGATAGAAATGATCTTAAGAAATTATTAGCTAAATGGAAGCAGCAGTCTCTTAATACTAGAATGAAACCCGATCCTGCTTTTGCTACTTCACCTATTTGTGTTACTGATAAGGATTATGAATTCTCTGTTGATCTTGATATTATTACTTTAGTTGAATCTGATCCTTTTTATGGCCTTGAATCTGAAACTGTTGTGGCACATCTTACCAAGTTGAATGACATAGCCACCCTATTTACTCATGATGAGAAGTCTCGCTATTTATACATTCTTAAGATATTTCCGTTCTCATTAAAGGGTGATGCTAAGACTTGGTATAATTCTCTTGCTCCTGGTTGTGTGCGTAGTCCCCAGGATATGATTTATTACTTCTCTGCTAAATATTTCCCTTCTCATAAGAAACAAGCTGCCTTGCGGGAAATATATAATTTTGTGCAAATCAAAGAAGAGAGTCCCCCACAAGCTTGGGGGAGGCTTCTCCGGTTACTTAATGCTTTTCCCGATCATCCTCTTAAGAAAAATGAAATACTTGATATCTTTTATAATGGACTAACCGATGCTTCCAAGGACTCCTTGGATAGTTGTGCTGGTTGTGTTTTCAGGGAAAGAACAGTCGACGAAGATGAAATACTATTGAATAATATGTTGTCTAATGAAAATAATTGGACTCTCCCCGAGCCAGTTCCTGAAGTAATTCCTGAACCAATTGAGCCAACTCCTGAGCCTATTCCTAAACCTACTCCAAAGAAGAGAGGTGTTTTATTTCTCAGTCCTGAAGATATGCAAGAGGCAAAGAAATCAATGAAAGAAAAAAGTATTAAAGCTGAAGATGTTAAGAATTTACCACCTATTGAAGAAATACATGGTCTTAATATACCACCTGAAGAACTACATTGTCTTGATAACCCGACACAGGTAGTAAAGGTAAATTCTCTCTATAGATATGATAAAGATGAAATACCCTCTACTAAATTTCATAGCCCATGCTTAGATGAATCTGATGACTTTATGGCTAGACAAGAAAGTTTTAATGCTTATGTTGGTAGAGAGTTAAAGAATAATGCTTTCAAGATAGGACGCATAGGTGATAATCTGGCTAGAGTTAAAGATGAACTTCACCGTGTTAGCACTACAGGAATCAGCTACTTTGCCGTCTGCCATGGCGGACGGCAAAGGCATGAATGGCGGAAGGCAAAGGTCTTCGTCGTCCGCCACGGACGGCAAACGTGGACGGCAAAGAAAGGTCCGGTAAAGAGCTACGTTGCCTTCCGCTTTTGGTGGATGACGACAAAGGGGCCTTTGCCATCAGCAGCGGATGGCAAAGAACACAGACGGCAACAATTTCGCTGTTAGTCTGTTAGGTGGCTAACGGCAGGACTTTGCCATCCGCCGCTGACAGCAAAATTCGCCCTTCCTTTGCCGTCTGCCACTGTAGGCAAACTGACTAAATGGGTCAGCTCCCAGGAAGCATAGTTGGCTGCCGCGTGCCTCATTTGCTGTCCGCGGCTATTGGCAAAGAGGCCATTGCCGTCGGTGACGGACGACAAAGAGCCTGCATATTGGCTCTTTTTTCTGTTTTTTTAATCCAACAATTTTCACAGCAAATATATATGACATATATAGATATATTTCACAGGGCTATTTAACAACACATGAGTTTCATCGTACATACATATATAGTTCCATCCATTCACACATAGCAAGTTGCAACCATTAGGAAGTTGCACATACACATAAGTTGCAACCATTAGGAAGTTGCACATACATATTACAATGCAAAGTTCATCAAGATAGCAAGTTCCATCGTAGCAAGCTAGAAGAATACTAGAAGAGAATGAAATAAAAAAACAAGCACTCCATCATAGCAAGCTAGCTTCCGAGAAGTGAATGAAATCTGAAAAATGGCAAATAAGAAAGTAAGGAAAAGGTGACTAGAAGAAGAAGACTAGAAGAAGAAGCACGCCATCGTTTGTGAGGTAACTTAGGTGAAATGGATCGTTTATGAGCTAACTTAGGTAAAATGCATCATTTTAGAGCTAACGTAGGTAAAATGGATCGTTTATGAGCTAACTAAGCTATGTCGTTTTTTACATAAGTAAGCTAACTAAGCATACTATAACTCACTTAGGTCATTTTGGAGGAAACAAAGCTAAGTATAGATCGTTTTTGAGCTAACTTAGGCAAAATGGCTGGTTTTGGAGGTTAGTAAGCTTATTAAGTCATTTTGGAGGAAAAGAAGCTAACTCTAGGCCATTAAGGTAAGCATATTGGAGGAAATAAAGCTAACTCTAGGTCTTTATGCATTTGTTAAGCAAAAAACTAGAGAAACTTACCTTGATCGTGGAGGTGTAGGAGCGGGCTGGCTCGTGCCAGTAGCTGGAGAACACTACTAGAAAAACCCCTACTAACGGCGCACCTAGTATGGCCATTAATGGCGCATCTGTGGTGCGCCATTAATAGCACGCCATTAGTAATTTTTACTAATGGCGCACCACCTGGTGCGCCATTAGTATCTGGTTTACTAATGGCGAACCGCGGGTGCGCCATTAGTATAGGCCAGGGTGCGCCATTAGTATGCCTCCCAGGGGCCATGTATATCCAGGTGCTTTGGCATACTAATGGCGCACCACCACTGGATGCGCCATTAGTAACCGCGGCATACTAATGGCGCACTACCCAGTGATGCGCCATTAGTATGCACTGTCATACTAATGGCGCACTGTCATGTGATGCGCCATTAGTATGAATATTAGGTTTTTTTTTGTTTTTTATTTTCTGTTTTTTGCACAGGTTACAAAATGTATAATTTGACAAAATATAGACAGCACACATCAACAACAGATTCATCGAATACAATAGAAGATTAGTCTTTGAATACAATTCATCATATTAGTCTCCGAATACAATTCATCATATTAGTCTCCGAATTGAAAAGACCGAACAAAGATAAAACATTATATTACAAGTCTCGAGACCGCGAGTAGCGAGTTTGTCTTCACATTACAAGTCGATATCGATCATCTAAACTACCATCACATAGAAGAGAGCTGCGGTCATCACGATGAAACTCGTCTTCATCCGGTTCCTCCAACGCTCCCTCCCCTCTCCAGCTAGATAGCGGGCGTATCTAGATTCGGCCTCGGCCCTAGTGGTGTACCCTTTGTAACTGTTACCGCTGAATCGGTGAACCTGTCTCCGACACTCCTCCCAGTCATCGTAGACTCCGGGAACCTTACCCTTGTATACGACATACGTCGGCATCGCTATGCACTAGCCAAACGAAACGTTAGTACCAATTCACAGACAATACATAAGCAATATATAAGTATGCAACAGAACGATCGGAAGAGAAAAGCAAGACATTAATAGCATCGATTACATCTAAGTTGAACGACTCTCGAAACAAAAGAGACATACTACAAGTTCATTAAAGTTTAATTATAACATGAGCCAATCGATGTTTCAGAACTAGACACAACATCACTGCTTTCGACTCGACTCAAGGGACCGGAGCGTGGATGAAGCCGCCGTCTATCGTGGGAGTCATGAAATAACGGTCGTTGTCAGCCTGCATTTGTAGCATTGTGTCGATGTCACTGTTGGACGGTTGATTGTTGAGGTAGAACTGCCCCGAGGTACGAAGGACATCTTGATGGATGATTTCCGCAAACTCCGACTGGATGCGAAAGAATTCTTGTCGGAGGTCCGCGTCCTGGATTGCCGACACGCTCTTTGCCCAATCTTTGAGTTTACTCGGTAGCAGAAGTTGATGATGGTCCCGTACGATCGCCCGCATGTGATGGATGGCGTAGTAGGCACCCTTCTGACCGCCAGGCGGCTGCTTGACACAGCAGAACGTCGTATTGTGGGAGAACACGTGCTTGCCGTACTTACGAATAGGCCTGGTGAAGGTGCCTCCAGATTTGTCATAGCCGGGGAGAACATCATCAAGAACCTTCTTGACATTTGTGTAGTCTACGTTCGACTGACGGTCCAGGTCGAAATACGTGGCCATGGAATATTTGGGGCTTAGGAGGATGAGCGTGCAACGTGTGTCACTGTAAAAAACATGGAATGTTAAAAGAAAAACGATCGAAATGTAAGAATTCATATGTTACGGGCCGATTGAGGGGAGGACTTACTCGGGAAAGTAAGGCACGAGGAAGTTATCCTTATCTTGGTTTGCCAGAATGACGCCTTCGAGGTAAGAACTCGCGACTTGCCGGTCCCCAGCGCTGCCCAAGATCTTGGCACGCATGTAGAAGGGGTCGACTATCACGATGTCCGGGGTCTTGTCGCGAATGATCCGCATCTCCATACTCAGCGAAAATAGCCGAACGAAGGTGTAGTGCAGCGGATGAAGGTTCAACATAGCGTGGATGTCATCAAAACGCAGGACGATCGTACGCCCGATGGAGTTATCCACAAAGCCCTTGCCCTCTGGCACCTTGGCCGCGAAAACCGGGTATGCCACATCCTTCTCTCTGAGACGCCGCTTCTCCAAAGCAAGAACACTGTCATGCAGACTCCGCATAGCACCGGTTGCAGCATTGAGCATATTTGTCGGTAGCATCGCCCTACCCGCCACATGCACCCTCCTCGAGATATCCTGCGGTGAAGGTGGCCCGTCCTGAGCACGGATCGTACTCGGTGCCGGCTGGCTCGCACCCTTCTTAGTCTTTCTTTTGCGTGCCTTCTTCTTCTCCTGTAATGGGACCGAGTTCTGCTCACAGACCGCCTTCTTGAGTGTGTTGGGGCTGATAATATTTCGCACCTCGCCTATCTGAGGCTCGGTGAAGTCGACAGCTGAAGGCGTCTCCTGAGAGCTGAACGCCAGACGGCGCCTGTTGCAACTTGGCTTCTCCACGGTACCAGCTAGATCGCACACATCTTTTGTTGGGTTTGGTTCTTGAGAAGGAGGCCCCATGAAGTCGCCATCGTACCCATGATCGGCAAAGTACTGATCGACGTTGCCAAATGTATCATCGTCGTCGTCGTCGTCGTTCTGATCCTGTGCCATATGCATGTTTGGATCCAGTGGCATAGGGATGTCCGGCACCGTTACGGCGGTCTTGCCATGGGGCCGACTTGGCGCCGGCACGACTGGCGGTGTTGTCTTTGGGGTGGTGTCCCCCGCCCCCAAACGAATCTGGCTCTTCGGCCAAAGCAGGGGCCAGCTCAGGCAGGCGCTGAGGGTCATCATGTCTTCATCGTCGGCCCCGACGGGTCGAATCGGAGGTAACAAGTCGTCGCAGCCTGGCAGCACCCGAACCAGTTGAACCCTAAACAAGTTGGGTGGCATCTGGGTACCGTGGAACAAGGGGTTGCCCGGTTGAACGATTTTGCCCTTGGCGACATCGACCAACTCGTTGTTCACGAAGTGGAGGAGAGTGCACGGAACGTCGGCGGCGCCCTGCGAAAACATGTAGGGCGTCAGGGATGCCCAGTCAAAGGTAAGGAGATGAAGTCCTCGGCCGAGAGAGGCTTAATTAGTTACCGTGATGATGGCGTCGAGCTCGGCTAATGTCGACGCACCGCCAACGGCGGGCGTGCAGTTGAGGGAGGGGCCGCTTGCTGAAGACGTGCCGGCCGGCGTACACCCGGGTGCATTAAGCTCCCGTGCCAGCGTCGGAGACACCAATGCCGCCTTCGCCGGAGGCACCAATGGCCCCGCAATCGCATTATGCGAGTTGCTGGCCGTGAAGCTAGGAATCGGGGGCGGCCCCTGCTGGCCGCCCGCAATCCACGCACTCAACCCCGAGATCAAGGTAGGCACAAGGGCGGTGATCGTCGCTCCGAGTCGTTGTTCCACCTGCTCTTGGACAATCTCCGGAATCTGCGCCACCTGTGCCTTGAGTTCTTGAACCTCTCACGCCTGGCTTTCCGAGCTGGTCTTTTTCTCCTTCCGCACACCAGCGGTATAGTATGACCCCCATTTTGTCGACAAGCCTTTGCCGGCCACACGACCAGCTGACGTCGGCTTACTGAGCTTATCTTTGTTCTTCATTACATTCAACACCCTATTTAGAGTGGTGTCCCAAGGGTTGCTCTTAGTCGACCCCGCGCTACTGCTTTCAGTCGCCTGCGGAAGGAATGTGAACCATTTAGAAATTTGGCTTCATTAATTAGAATGCAACCATATGGAGCTAATTACGCGGGGGTGTATTCCTTACCAGAACAAGCTCAAGCTGCCTGGTCTTCGGATCCGTGGTAAGCTCCTTTGTTTTCGGGTCCTTCTTGTATCGGGCCCTGACAAAGTTCCTGGTCTGCTTGTTACCGCTGTATTTCTCGAAGAGGGGCGGTAGGCCTTGCTTGGCACGGTCCGCCTCCTCCTTGTCCCATATAGGCTCCGCCACTCTGTAACCGCCGGGACCGAGTGTGTGTTCCCCTATGTTCAGCTCCCGCATTTGTTTCCCCCACTCACTTGATTGGGAGCTTGCAATTGATCTTGAAGTTGTTGTAGTCATCTTCGGTGATCGAAGGATTTTTCTCCTTGATCTTCTGATAACTCTCACCTTTCTCGATCATTTTCTTCACATTGCTTTTCCAAGTAGACAGGGCCTTTCTCATCTTCGTGAGGGCAGCATTGTTCACTTTATTCCCTTTGAGGCTTGTGTTTGCAAATTCAGCGGGGAACTTGTATCGTTCGTGCAGCTTCGTGAAGAGAAGGTGGCGCAAATTCCCTCGGTCAGGATGCCTCAGGTTCTCGGTGTTGATCGAGACGGTGCTCCGGACAATGCACCCGAGCTGAAGCGAGTACCCCTTGACTATTCGTTCGGGCGCCGTTGGATTCCCGTTGGAGTCCACTTCAGTAAGTTCCTCCTTGAGGGTGAGGAGCACGATCGGGCGCCGGTCCTTCCGTTGCCTCTTCGGTTGGCTGCCATCTGTGCGGGCGCCGCCATCATCAGTGGTGGCATCCTCGGCGGCACCATCAGTGGTGGCATCAGTGTGGTCATCCTCGGCGGCACCATTAGTGGTCTCAAGATCGGTGGGGAAGGCGGCGGCCTCATACAAGTGAGGTTGTTCCTCCATCTCCTGGGACAGCTCCCAGAATGCCTTGCCGCCCGAACCCCGGCCTCATCGTTGTGGGCCATGTTTCTCTCTAAATAGAAACAAAGTTTTGTCAAAAAGTTGGTTATTGTCAAGGAACAAGATCTCTAAGTTGACCAAATAACCTAATTCTCGAGGAATGTCGCCAAAAAGTTGGTTATTGTCAAGGAACAATTGAGAGATGTTTGTGATATTGCCTAGGTGTTTTGGGATAGAACCTGTTAGTGTGTTGTTGCTAAGGTCCAAGTCCACGTTCTCAGGGTAACCTAGTTCTTGAGGGGTGTGTCTAGAAAGTTCACTCTTCTTTTTAGAAGACAAGCGTCTGAAATGGTATTGCCTTTCCTTAATTTGTACTATTTTTTCATTGTGTTAAATACTTATGTGGGTGAGTGTATCTGTAATTACTTTTTACTACACCGCAGGGTGTTCAAACACGCGGAGAGGATAAACGCTAGCAGGCTGATCATTGCATATCATTCATAACCATGAATGAAGGCTCAATGGACCAAGGAAAGAAAACCTACACAAACACAAGGATGACTATTGGAGACACTCAGGCCTGCTGCTTTGTGTTGATTGTTCAGAAGCTAGGGAATGTCCATTATATATAGATGCAGAGAAGCTTCGGCCGTGGTGAAGGTCAACCCCTATATTTTAATTGGAGGGCCAAGAGATAAGCTAAGCTGCAAATTATGAATCTGCGTCGAAAATTGCACCACATTCAGCATAGGGCAGGAGACGCCTACCATAATGAATATGTTATTCTCACAGCTCATCACTTGCTGAACTTGTAAATCATTTCCGTGAAAACAATCAAACGGTTTTCAGCGACAAGTGATATAAGGAACTAAACTGGGTTTCAGCTCTACATGGGCCAGAGTGGACTTGAGCAAATGTGTGTATGTGATGTGCCCCAACAGGGTAAACTTATTAAGATATACTCCAATCTTCATCAAGTTGCAGTTTTGAAACGTTGGCAGTTTTTCTAGCTGATGAAAGGAAACGATTTCCTTCCTGGACCATCGAGTCATGCACACGTTGGGTTAATGCGCAGTCGAACTCCGATGAAGAAAAATAGAAAGTATATGGCATAAAGGGGTCTAGACTTGTGCAATTTTGACATTTAGGGTTACCCAAATGCATGTGTTATGACTTCTGAAGCCAGACAGAAACTCCGATTATTTTTGGTTCTGTACATGATGCAAAATGGATGGATGGATGAATATAATGAAGCAAGTAATTGTCCTGCCTTGGAAATTAAGCTGGTGCCTACAGGTATATGTATGTATTGTTCGGTTGGTCCTGAAAAACAAAAGCTATCTAGCTAGTATGCAATGCAAATTAAGCTGCAGATAGCTTATTGTCTCCTCTCACTATCTCTCTATCACACATGGCAAGCAAGGGTGTCTGAGTGTGTGAATAAATACTAAACTAATCCAACCACTAAAGCAAATTAATTTTTATTTCGGTTGAGAATCGGGCACCTTCTAGGTCAAGAAAATTGGGCATGACCTTTGCTAATTTTCTTGACCTAGGAGTGCCCCATTTCTCAACCGAAACGGAAATTAATCAACGTTTCATGAGAAAGGGGTTATTTTAGAAGATCACAAGTAGCAGCAGCATCACTTGACAAAATCACAACTAGCAGCAACAACTCGCAGATAGCAGCAGCAGCAGCATCACTTGACAAGTAGTACAGCAGCCGCGTGGGCTGGATTAGCAAGAAAGCTGATGTACAAAACCTCAAAACAATACAAAGTGCTGTGGGCTAAAAAACAATTACAGTAGACTAAAAAACAGGAATCATTATCTTCTATATGAAGCTGCTGATGATGCAACTTTAGTCTTCACTAGATAGAAATACTGTTGGTTGTTAGTACGACAGTGCAAGATTAATTCAGTAATAGGTGTTGTTGTGTTCTCTGTGATTGTGTTGTTGTTAGCAAGAAACTGCAATTGCTTTACTGTGAGCCCTAATTGTGTTGTTGTGTTCTCTGTTGTTGGTGAAATAGGTGTTGTGTCCACAACTTAACTGTAATTGGGCCCTGGACATCGAACAAACATAGAGCAAGCAAGACTGAATGTTCCAGACTATGAACCAGTGTGATGCACACAAGAATCAAACTGGAGTGTACAACAAAAAGAAACCACCTTGGCTGCTCCTAAACGCAGATCTCATGTTCCATAGTTTGAGACAGCATATTCCACAAGTTATAATCACTCAAGAAACGTCAACTGCTGATGCAAATTTAGCACCGAAGCATGCAACCCTCAAACATTACTACTACTACATGTACCAGGGCCAAAATCAAATTGCAATGCTTGTTTAGAGAATTTTCAGAGAGAAAATACAGGTACACCAAGCCACCAAGAGCTGCCATTTCTAAATTTAATTGCAACAATATCTTACACTAATAATCTCTACTTCTAATGGACGAGTTGGTTGAATAGTCCCACCACTTTTGACTGGTTTTTTTTCGTCTGTTTTTTTTCAACCGGTTTTTTTCGTCCCCCATCCCATCCACGCACGCTCCCCCCTCCCAAAAAAACCACCCCGTAGAAAGACCTCTCCTATCGATCCCCTCCATTCCTCGAGGAGACGCCGCCGTCGTCGTACGCACCTCGATCCCCTCGAACGCCCGCGCACAGCCGCCCTCTCCCGTCTCCCCCACCCATACCCGCTTTCTTCCTCGCCGGCGCCGCCCTCTTCCCCGCCCTCGAGCGGGGATGCCCCGGATCGAGTCGCGCAAGTCAGCGGGGCGGCGTCCAGATCCGCCACGGCCACATCTCGTCCAGATGGATGGCGCCGGGAGAGGTAGATCGAGGGGGCGGGTACCGTGTGGGTCTTGGACGCCGCTCCCGCCCGATCCGGTGAGGAGGCCACCGCCACCATGACTCTGGATACAGGTCGGCCCATCGCCACTGGCATGCCTTACCGCAAGGTCGACTCGGGCACCTCCTATCAATGGTTGCCGCGCAGATGATAGTATGATACCGAGGGGCAGCCAGAGTGCCAGACGCCGGCGTGGCGGGTAGACGATGATGCACCTTGCGACGCTGACAGTATCTCCTGCTCCAGCGAAGCACAACGTCTCTTGTAGAAGATATCCTCCGCCTGCAGCGGGATGTGTTCGTTTCCAGGGTGAGATTCTTGTGTCTTTCCTCTTCTTCTCTGGTGACTATGGTTTGCAGATTTGGGATTAGGTAGTAAGCAGCAGCAGGCCTTGGCAGGGGTGGCATTGCAAGAACCTCACACATGGTGAAGAAGATGCAGTTGAAAAGCGACCGGCTCACTCCATTATTCGTTTGGACATCGACAATTATTCGTTTGGATGCATTATTATCAGGTTGTTTCTTCTTAGTTTACTGACAGCAAGAATTGATAGCCTTTTCCTTTTGTACGTTGTGTTTCTTAATCACCTAGCTTACCTGGATTCAAGAGTATGACTATTGGTTGTTTTTTTTGAGAGGATGACTGTTGGTTGTTGAGAGGATGACTGTTTGCCTCCAAGGAAGCTGCAGGGCTGATCCAAGTAAGCAAGTTTTTTCTTATCTGATCCTAAAACAAATGACTTGACAGAATAAAGTATAAGCAATGGACTGCACTAATATATACAAGTGCATCAATTGTTCTGCTAGCTTTTACATAATGAGCTATTCTTAGAAACTATTCCTGTAAGCATACGCTTTTGTACAGTTTTTTTTGTTAATTCCTATGTATTAGCTTTGACTTTCTTCAGTTCCGACGTTAAGTACCTCGATCCTTTTCAGTATGCTGAAGGTTGAAAATGAGGCTGTCACTATGAAGAATATTTGCCGTTAAGTTTAAATTCCTTGTTAAAGGTTCAGTAAGATACTTGAATATTGTCGATGTCAAACTGCATGTATACATGACGATAGATTAAAGAATTATGTGCTGATATCTTCCAATGTTGGTTTAACTACATATGCTTTGCTTAGAGGTTTTCTAGATAAAAATAAGGGATGATAGGTTTTTGACAAACTTGATTCTAAAGTGAATGCTCACCTAAAGGCTTAATATATAGATACAGTGCTTCCATCACTTGGGTAAGTTGAATGCAAATTTGCACACTTTTCTCTACTATTATGAAATATGTTCGGAGCAAAAAAAATCTCATGAGTACGACAGTTCTCACGATTTTATTGTATGCGTGACATAGATTAGATGAGAATAAAATTTAATCACAGGTATGTTGCCTCCATGGTAAACACTGAAGAAATGGGGGTTGTATATTTTCAGATCAAATAATAGCTTTATTGTTTCTCTATTCTTTCTTTTTTCTCACACAGCATAAAAACTGAATGTATTCATTACTACTACTGAATTGCAAAAAAAAATATAAACTTGGTTCAAATCTTCCTGGTTAGATTTTGCAAAGGACTTGGATGGAGTTTGGTGTGTTAATCAAACAGGGTTCAATATAGAAATTGACATTGGAGAGACTTGTATGTACTGCTAAGACACGGTTCAGCTTGCAGAGGCTGACACGTGCATTGATCTTCAGACAGGAAGAAAAATTAAAGTAAGACATATTCATATATCAAGGATTAGATTTTGTAGAGGATATGAATTGGGCTAGGTCACAATAGATGGTGTTCTTCAGTTATAGAGAAAGGATTGTCGATGTAGGTTCTGTTTGGACATATAGTAGAAATAAAGTTGTATCCTTTTACATGATTAGCTTAGGTACGCACGCAGCAGAGGAAAAATTTCACAAGCTTTAGATGGAGTCTGGTGTGTTAGTCGAATTTGATTCAGAATAGAAACTGATATTGGAAACTTGTATGTACTGACATGACACGGTTCAGATTGCATTGGCTGACGTATGTAGTGATCTTCATATAAAATGGAAAATCAAATCAATCATATGTACCTCCGGGTCTTCTGTCTGATACATGGTCTTCTCATCTTCTTTTGTTTCTGATTAGCATGATTATCTTTTAGTCTGTTAGAATTGTATTGGAAGAAAAGATCGAGGATAACCACCAGGTATAGCATTTGGTTGGATTGATGTTTCGTCCGCACTGCCACTTCATTATTTCCTGTACAGTCCACCTTCACACTCTTGTAAGCTCATGCAAAGATTTCTGACTAAGTTCTCATGATTTATCAATATAAAAAATATTAAATTTTGCAATGTAAATAACTGTGTTTCTTTTGTATGGGTCAGCAGGGATAGGAAACTGAAAGTCACCAGTGGTGAACAACAAGTGCAGATTTCAAGTCCTGTAAGCAAATTGATCATTTCGGTAATTCATTCTTATGTCAGAATTTGATTGCAATTGGGGTTGGAAGGAAGCAACAAAATTCCTATCCTGTAATATGCATTTTTGGTATGTGCCTTGACAGTTGTTCAGGTCGATACAGAATTCCATTCATCTGTTTTTTAAGGCACTTAATTTAACATTGTTTTTATTTTTGTCTAAGAGATGGATTGCTGTTAAGATTTGAGACATATATACAGGGGCCTACAAGATCCAATTCATGTTAGTTACCTACCCAGTGCTTACCTATAAATCTGGACCTTAGTGCATCTTTCATAAAATGTTATTTTTGTAATTTATAAAAGTGAACAAATTCCTTAAAGTAGTTCTTACATGTGCTATAGACAATTCATCATTTATTAAAGGTGAAAGGAACATAGCTGGGAAATTTATTTGTGAATTTGTTGTCGAGATAGGTAGGTAATGAAACTGTAGCTGTACATGAGAGCAGTTGTTCTATAAGATATTGAAAGCTTTACTTTGGGTGCTTAAGTGCAACAATTACTTCTCCTTGAAGGATCCTGTTTCTGTCTTGGATGGGTGTCTACACATATGCTTGCAGTATATACAATCTATTATTCATTTTTTAGTTTTTAATGGTCAAAAATCATGTTATTCATGTTTGCTCTTTATTAAAATTCTCCCGGGATTTAATTCAGAAAGAATGATGCTCCCGACGATTTAGGTCGTGCTTAGATAGGAGCAACAAGCAATGGCAACAAACTTCACGTAAATGGCCAGTTAGATAAATGCTCCTGTACTCACACATCCCTTACGCCATTTAGATTCGTACACACTTTGTATCAGCATCACCTGGAAACACGTTTATGCTGTCACACATCTCTTGGCATCTAGCTTTCATTTCTTTTTCGAATTTTGCTCAGATTGGAGATGGGAGAGAGAGCAAGGCTCGGTACTTCTTTGCTAACTGTTGATGTTACCCTTCGAAGAAGGGAGAGACACAATAAACGCTTCAGAGTGTTCTAATGTGCTCATTATGTGATTTTATTTGATTATCTAATTTATTCTCTAGACTTTAGCCGGAGTCGAATCCGCCAGGTTGTGCATGGGGATGAGGTTGGAAGACCCAACAGCGTCGGTGAAAAAACATGCTTTTAATGCTTCAAGGTGGTTTTACAATCACCATGCTTTTAATGCCAGCTTCTTTCAGAGTGGGCTAATTCAATGGGCTTACTCAATGTCAGATAGGTTCATATATTAGGTATTATCAACAAGAGTTGGCTGCGGATGCTATATGTATGTTATGGATCAGCCAGGCCCTTAAGATCATGCTCTTAAATGCATGCACAGAACTTAGCTCCAGATTTAACAAGAGTGCATTTTACAATGAGCTTTATTGCCGACGTTGATCATAATCAGTAAGTGTACAGAGCAATATAAGGATTTTCTAATGTTTAATATATGCTTATTTGTAGCATACTATTGCAGACTTGGAGTGAAGTACTGCCATGATAAGTACTCCCTCTGTTCCTAAATACTCCCTCCGTCCCAAAAATTTTGGCTTAGATTTGTCTAAATACGTATGTATCAAGTCATGTTTTAGTATTAGATACATCCGTATCTAGACTAATCTAAGACAAGAATTTTGGGACGGAGGGAGTATAAGTCTTTTTAGAGATTCCACTACAAACTACATACGGATGTATATAGACATATTTTAGAGTGTAGATTCACTCATTTTACTTCGTATGTAGTCCATAGTGGAATCTCTAAGAAGGCATATATTTAGGAACAGAGGGTGTACCAGTTGTACCTTTTCGGAAAAGCTTTTCTTAAGATGTAAAATACAAAAAAGCACATCGTGCTAATTTATTGGTATTTTCTTAGAGCAACCAATTTATTGGTATTTTGTGACTTTCTTTCCTGGATAGTAATCAGTTATACTATTTCATACCTGTTAGAAGGTATATATGAGACAGAGTAGAATCAAATATATATGGGATAGACACTAGAAAACTGCAAGGCGTCGTATGTTGTTTGTTCGAAAAATCCTTGGAATGCCTTGACTTTGGCCTCACACACGCCGAGATGTGAACCTGATGCCTGATTATTATCGTTCCTTCATTGTATGAGAGATGTTCCTGCACATGCTCTTTTCTCTAAGAAGGCATATTTCCTTGCTTGACGAAGGTTGCATCTCTACATGGAAGGTTTGTATGCATATCTTGTCACGTATATTTTTTCATGAAAACATGAGGTGGGCAGTAGGCATCAATCTGTTGTAGGTTCAGAGTTGACAGTGTCGACAACTTTGTATGGTTAAAGGATATTCCAAGTATTTCCACTATTGCAAGATAACAACTTTGATCACTTATGATAAGATGCTTTGGTGTTAAGTTTCTATTTTTTTATGGACCAAGAAGATGAATTATTTCGGCAACATCAATTGCATTTGTACTATCAACAAAAGACTTGTTGCTTGGACAGTTTTACATTTAGAGGTACACTATTATCTCTGCAGTTTATTGTTACTTCTAAAGCTCAATAACATCCATGCGTAGATGCAATGCCAGTCGATTTATGGTTGTCAATGTTAATATTTCTCAATTCATTTTGCAGCAACGGACCTGCTGTGGTAGTAGTAGTGAGGTGGATATATCTGCAAGGACATGAGACATGTAGAACCATTGAAATATTTATATCCACTACATAAAAGGATGTACACATAAGCTCGGTATGTGCTCGGAGAAGGTGCGGTGTTCGATGAACAAAATGTTGTGTCGTGGTGGTGGTCGCCCTCGGCTACGATGAAGTGTACTCCTTGGAGGAGCGGCCGGTGACGCCGTGGAAGGGAGAGGAGTGGCCGATGACGCCGTGGAGAGGAGGGAACACGGAGGTGTGAGAGCAAGGTGCGTGCTAAATGATGTGGCATCGAAGGGAGGCAACAATGAGAAGCCGTGGTGGGCAGAGCAGCCGCGGAATGAGTTGTGGGTGTGAGCATTGTGTTGTGCGATGAGAGTGATAAATAGATTTTTGTAAGAACAAAAGAAAAGGAGTGGTCGTTTGCCTTCTTAGGGAAAGCAATTGTTTGCTACGAGATAAATGTCACATACTTTTCTATATAGTGAAAATATCACAAATCCTAACAAGTCATTTCTGATGAATAATTAGCAACAAGTGATTTATATGTGAGCCTATAAGATATTAAAATTGGGATGTCACTCACTATTAAGAAACACGATGCCACGATCCTGCTTGCAGCAAGGAGCTAACCAATGAATATATATTAAGCTTATTTTTATTTATTTATTATTTTAATATATGTTTATATGTTCACCTTTTTAGATCAGAGATAAAAATCGATGGCTTCCGGTGATGCTTTGGAAAATGTCGATTGACAAAGTTTATTTATTATTTTAATATATGTTTATATGTTCACCTTTTTAGATCAGAGATAAAAATCGATGGCTTCCGGTGATGCTTTGGAAAATGTCGATTGACAAAGTCACTCACGTAACTATACCTGACTAAAACTTGAATTTACAGAATTAGAAGAGATCATACTAATAATAGTTCTTCTTTGTAGAGATATTGTACATGATAATACGACAGGTGTATTTTTATACATGTTTGCTTTTGCATATTATGAGAAAGATGGATATGGATTATGTCAGCGTTGAAAAGGAATTTCTCGACAAGGGTCCCAAGGAAATGTTGTTGGACTCGGCCATAAATTCACCCGAGTAAGTATATATGTGCCATCGGTAAAAAAAAGTCTCGTAGCAACGCACGGGCATTCTACTGGGGATCATAGAATAGTTATTAGGACTCGGGAAGCGTCTGAAACTTGCAGAGCGGAGTCCGGAGTTTAACCAAGATCACAGGTGGCCCGATCTCAATGTTACAAAATGGACGGTCATAGAGCAGTTTTATGAGGCAATACAAACCGACTGGGTAAGCACTTGTTACAATGGTTTGTTTATTGGATTCTTCTGGGTAATATCCTAAAGCATTATTTTATAATATTATAGCGTATCATGTGGACTCTTTATGCTAAATTATATGGAATATTGAACATCAAATGCACTATCAGACCAGTTCATTCAGGTATTGCATTTGCATACATTATCTCATTATTTTATCTCAAAATATTATATCAAATTATATATTTTTTCTAGGAGGATATGAAACACTTTCGATGAAAATTAGCTGTCATTTTGCTCGATTCGAAGCTGAATAAGCTAAAAGGAGGTCACATATACCATCAACCTAACGATAAAGAAACTTTACCTAATTCTGATCTCGAGATCCTAGAAAATCCATCTGACGTAGTCCTGCCCCAATCACTATCATGCCCACGGACCAACGTGAATTACTTGCCGGCCTTTGCAACTGCATCATGCCGGTCGATGATGTTGGGTGTTTGGAGTAAGTATCATGTATCAATATTTAATGTGCGCATGTACATTATTATTATTCTTACCGTCCAATTGTTAGGAAGGAATGGGTCCGAAGCTCGACACCGATCCAATGGGCTTAAGTCTTATGAAACTTTAGTGCAAACTTAACATGGAGCAGCCTATGGACAATGATTACTTCAACACCGCCGTGTGCCGCCGTGTGTATACTGGCATGTGACGAGGGAGTATTGTTCACAGACCCTCCTATACACTACATGGATCTAAGATTTTGTGTAAGTTATCGTAACTCTTCATCTATGTGGCATTAGTATGAACATGTTGAAACAATATTTATTTATTTTACTTAGTCCATGATGCTAGAGTCAACACGAGGTCAGAAGTTTTGCGAGAAGGAAACTATCCAGACGTTGGCAACATTATTTGATAGCTGGCCTGGGATGGACAAGAACATCTCATCGTGCAACATGGTAAGTAAAATATTTTGTCTATTGTTATCGTGGTTTATTGTTGTTTCTGATAGCTCTAGTTGTAGATCTATCTTCCCTATGCATCCATCAACCGATACATCTTGTACGTCATCGACAAAGAGGCACGTCGTCTATATATTATGAACCCTATTCAAACATCACAATGGTCACAGGATAAAAATTTAAGGCATGCACTGAAATTAAAAGGTTTTGCAAGGGATTTCAAAGAAGCACTCGAAATAAAGCTGCCTGGTTGGAATCCGGTATATCTAAATGGCAACATTTATTTCCACTTCGTATTCCAACGAGTATAGACGGGTAATGAATTCATAATAAAAAAAATTATTTTTGTTATCACTATATTCTTTATATTGTTAATTTAAAAAATTGCACGAATATGTCTGGCTATTTTGTTTTTCATTTTATGCTTTGGTGGAACGGTAAAGAATGGGTCAAGCCGGTTTGCATGGTGAGTATTGTCCGTTACATGTTTTAAGACCTTCGACGTGAAATTTTCATACTAACTATATATATTATTTTCGCAGGATGGGTATTAGTTGAGAAAGCAATTTTTATTATACTTGCTAAAACATCGTGGGAATGAAGCTAAAGGCAACTTTCCCGATATTGTGAAAGAATTTCTTAAGCGCATTATCTAGATATTGATAGTTATGTAATATATGTTAAGGTCGAACATCGCTCAGTTTGTTACATGGACATGTCGTTAATTTTTCTTTTTGTTATCAATTTACAATGCAAAATGGAATTCAATTATTCAATAGTTGTGTATGTGTTATATTGTTTGTACGTTTAACATGTAACTCTTGCAAACTATTTCAAGTGCCCGTGGCAACGCACGGGCACTCTACTAGTTACAGTGTAAAAACCATGGAAATACATAGTAATTCCACTAAAAATGCCACTTGCAAATACAGAGCAAAAATCCACTAGAAGTACACTGTAAACCCACTAACATTTACAGTGTAAATTCCACTAACAATTAGAGTGTAAATTTCACTGAAAATGCACAGTAATTACACTAAAAGTACAAGGGGGAGAGGGGGAGAGGAGGAGGGGGAGCTCACGGGGGCCGGGGAGTGGGGCGCGGGGAGGATGCCGGGGAGTGGGGCGCGGGGAGGATGTCGGGGACGAGGTCCGGGTGGTGGTGGTCCTCCTCCTGCTGCGAGAAGCAGCCGCGCTTGAGGTCGGGGCGGAGGTAGTAGATCCACCAAGGCAGCAGCTCTTGCCGCAGCGGTTCAGCCCGGCGAGTCTGGGGAGTAAGCTCCAGCAGCGGACGCCGTGGCGGTTGATGCGCAGCCGACGACGAGGGCGGCGGGGCGGCGGCATCGGGAGAGGAGAGGGCGGCGTCGCGGGAGGCGGGGCTATGGACGTTGTCGGGACGGTGCGACGACGGCGAGGCTTTCTGGGCTCTGGGGGAGAGGAGAGGGCGAGGGAGGGAGAGGGCGAGGGCGAGGGAAGGCGGGGAGAGGGCGAGGGAGAGGGAAGGCGAGGAGAGGGCGAGGGAGGGAGAGGGCGAGGGCGAGGGCGAGCAGTGGGTCAGGGCAGCGGCGGCGGCGGCGGTGGATCGAGAGGGAGAGGGAACTGGCGAGGGGGAGAAGGAAGGGGGGATCGGGCGAAGGGGGAGAGGGAAGGGGGGATCGGGCACAATACTAATGGCGCACCTCACCGTGGTGCGCCATTAGTATATCCGTACTAATGGCGCACCTCACCGTGGTGCGCCATTAGTATTTTTTTTATTTCAACTCGAGCCAACAGGTTATGTACCACCAGAACTGATCCACATCAAGTCCCCTCTAATAGCTCGACTGGTCAGTAGCCAGTTCTCACACTAGGAGGTCCTGGGTTCGACTCCCAAGCTCCACAATTTTTTTTAGCATTTAAAAAGTTGTTTGATACTTATTTGTGTTTAAATATGTTCAAACTTGTTTAAATAATAATAGTAATATTTTTTTATAAGATAGTAGCATTTAAAAATCTGTTTGATACTTATTTTTTTTATAAGACGGTGCGCGGGGTGCGGGGGGTCGGCGGCGGCGGTTGAGTAGGGGAATCGAGGGTGCGGGGGGTCGTCGGCGGCGGCCGGTGGACTGGGGGGTGCTCGGCGGCGAGGGGGACCGGATCTGGCGAGGTGGGATAGCGATCGAGATGGAGGGGGATCGAGATCGAGTGTCCATGAAATTTAAAAATATTCATGATAGTTCAAAAAGTACCCATGAAATACAATCGAGAAATGAAGGCTACGATTTAAATACAATCGATCTTAGCTAGCTATCTGTTCACAATCTTCTTGCCCTTCTTTTTCGCAAATGGAGTTCTTCTATGGAACGGACGTCCTTTAGGTAGGGTGGTCCTGCTTCTTCTTGTGGTGTATGCTGCTACTTCATCACCGTCGTCATGTTCGATCCTCGGGTCGCCGTACTTGTCGAAGTCTTGCTCATTGGCTACTCCATCCATTCTGATGATCTTCCTTTTGCCTCTCCTCACGACAACACGACTGGGCTTTGGCGGGTCGGTAATGAAGAAGCATTGGTCCACTTGGGAAGCCAGTACCCATGGCTCATTTTTCGCGGTGACGTTTGCGCCCGCGGTCTTGGATTTGGCTTCGGGTATAACCATGGTGGTGAAATACCGGTCTTCTTTTATGACGTTCTTGGCCCATCTGACACGGAACACCGGGACCTTCTCTCCAGCGTAGCTCAGCTCCCAGATCTCCTCGATCCTTCCGTAGTATCTGTCCTTGTCGTTATCGGTGTAGGATTCCGTCGTTACCCCGGAGTTCTGATAACCATCGCTCTACATGTCCTTGGCCTCGGTGTAGAATGTGTAGCCGTTGATATCCTACGCCTCATAGGTCATCAGGTTGTGCTCGGCGCCCTATGACAAGGCGAATATGAGTTGTTCTTCCGCGGAAGAATCCTCATGTAAAGGGTACGACAGAAGCTTCTGCTTGAACCAACGCGTGAAACATGAGTTGTGCTCTTTGAGTATATCTCCGTCCGTCCTCTGTTGGCCTCGGTCATTGTACGTCTTCTTAATAAAGGTTTTGTGCTCTACCACCCAAGGATCGACCACGTCTATGTGTTGTAGCGCGACTAGGTTTGCTCTTTCAAAGTCGGCGAGTCGACCCTCGAAGTCGACATGCATTTCGCGGCGATCCTCACGGTGACCCCATCCAGCGAGCCTGCCGAGGTGCCTGTTGACGGGCAGACCAACGGGGTTCTCGATGCCTAGATAATTTGTGCAGTAGGAGATGCACTCTTCGGTCAGAAAGCCCCTGGCTATGCTTCCTTCTGGACGTGACATGTTGCGAACGTATCCTTTGATGACACCATTCATCCTTTCGAACGGCATCATGCTGTGCAGGAAATATCATAGGGAAATATTCTTTCTCTGCGGCGTCCCACGTATTGGCTGGCGTTTTCCACAGCGTGTCAAGCTCCTCTTTCAGTAGCCCCAGATACAGATTGATGTCGTTCCCTGGTTGTTTCGGCCCTTCAATTAGCATACTCATGTGAATGTACTTCCTCTTCATGCACAACGAGGGGGGAAGGTTGTACATCCACACAAACACAGGCCAGGTGCTATGTGTGCTTCTCTGGCTACCAAACGGATTGACTCCATCAGTGCTCGCGCCCAGCACGATGTTCCTTGGATTGTTTCCAAATTCTGGGTATTCAAAGTTCAACGCTTGCCACTGGCTCGCATCCTTAGGGTGACTCAGCATCTTGTCTTTTTTATCTATCTCCGGATCATTTGCGTCATCTTCTCGCTTCTTCTCCTCCCTATCCGCGTGCCAACGCAGGAGCTTTGCTACCTTAGGATCCGCGAAATACCGCTGCAGACGAGGAGTGATCGGAAAGTACCACACCACTTTTCGAGGAGCTTTCTTCCTCTTCTTGTATCGAGTGACACCGCACACCGGACATATGGTAGACTCCGCGTGCTCGTCCCGATAAATGATGCAATTGTTCATGCACACATGGTATTTCACGTGCGGTAAATCCAGAGGACACACGATTTTCTTCGCCTCCTCCAAACTGGTCGGGCACTTGTTCCCCTTGGGAAGACGTTCGTGCCAGAATGACATGTTCTCGTCGAATCATGCGTCGGTCATTTTGTGTTTTACCTTCATCTCCAGAGCCATGAGCGTTACTTTCAGGCGGGTATCCTCGGGCCTGCATCCTTCATACAATGGAGTAACCGCGTCTAACTCAAGTTGATCCATCTTGGCTTTCTCTCGGGCGGCAGCTCTTGCGTTATCCGTCTGCTTGAGAAGCAGCTCTTGAATATGAGGGTCCTACACCCAGCCCATCGATGGTCCAGCGTCGTCTGCTCCGCCGGCATCATCATCATGTCCTGCATCTTCTACATGATGACTGTGTACAGCATCACCGTCGTGATCATCTCCTGGGGATTCTTCGTCTTCTCGCCCCCCCGAGCCGCGGTGGTTGTCTTGCTGCCCTTCCTCATTTCTTGCCCGGCCCCCATGGACGACTTCGTAGTCATCTTCATCACCTTGCCACCGATAGCCATCCATGAAACCACGCAAGAGCAGGTGGTCCCGCACCTGCCCGGAATCCGGGTCCGCAATAAGGCTATTCAGCTTGCATCTTCGACACGGACATCTTATCTCTGTCTCGTTCTTTTGAAGCATCTCGGCCTTCGCGGACCTCAAAAACCTATTCACGATGCCTTCGGTCATCGTGCGGACCATGGTCGCCTGCGGGGTAGAGCAAAACGATATTTTAGAACCAAGAAAAAATTTGGCATGACTTTCCCTAAAAATAGGACCAAAAAGAATGCTTAATGCCAAAATTCTCGCCGAAACGGAAATGAATCAACATTCCGGCAAAATATTGGCAACTATCGCATTTCAAATACCGGTACACCTCCAAACACAAACACATATGCAACACCACAAACATATGCAACACCACGAACATACATAGATCTAGCTAGGCCATAAAAAGTGCATGTGGACATTGTTGTAGGGAGAACAACATAAATATAGCTTCCCCCCTTACTTACCTAGCAAAACAAGGTAACTTAACCACTTAATTTGAATGAATCTATGGTGGAAATGAGGTGAAAAAGAGGAGGCACCCGAGACAAGGAGGAGGCGGTGGAGAGAATGAAGTGGGGAGAAAGTGAGTGTGGGAGGAGAGGATGTCCAAAATATCTTGTTGCTGCCCACTTACTAATGGCGCACCAGCAACAAATGCGCCATTAGTAATCCAGGTTACTAATGGCGCACCCCCTGGTGGTGCACCATTAGTAGTTTTGCAAAAAAAACACACTAATGGCGCACTCTGCCACGGTGCGCCATTACTAGTTTGAACTAGTAATGGCGCACCGCGTGCGAGTGCGCCATTAGTACTTTTGCAAAAAAGGGAATAAAAACAATAATAAAAAAATAACATTAGTGGCGCACCTTCTGGCTGGTGCGCCATTACTAGTTACAACTAGTAATGGCGCACCACCAGTGGATGCGCCATTAGTATGTTTGGACAGGCGCACTAGTTCAAAAAAAAATTGGTACTAATGGCGCACCGTGGGCAGGGTGCACCATTAGTAGTTTCAACACTAATGGCGCATCAGAAGGTGGTGCGCCATTAGTATATACTAATGGCGCACCACATGTCTGGTGCGCCATTAGTGTCAATTCCATCTATAGCCCTTTTCCTAGTAGTGGAAGGATCGTGTGATGCTTGTGTGGAGTTACGCTGCACCAAAGATCATTTCCAATGTTTCGTTAGCATGATGGCACTCAAATGTTAAGACTAGCAAGTAACGTCCATTCAAATTAAACTCACCGTGGTCTCAGGAGCAATCTCTGGATCAATGGCTATGGAGCCACGGGACCTCCCGCCACTAGATATCATCACCTGCTCTGGATCAATGGGAATCTGGCTCGGGTTAAACTCCTCCCCTTTCCTCGCCTTCACCTTGACTTGCTTGTAAGAGGCAGTGTGGGCCATGGCATACAGGTTGTACCCCTCTGGCACCTTATCCGTCTTATTGTAGCATGCCTGAAAGAGAGAAACAAAGTAAATTAGTAATTAAAGGGCTCAAGCTAGCATGATGAATGAATTGCATTAATCATGAAGCAAACCACATACCCAATTCCGCCCGAACTGATATAAGCTGGAGCTACCTTGATGGTGTGGCACACCTTCAATTTGGGCACATTTGTCCTTGGCCTCAGTCGGCTCCCCTTCCATCTTTCAACACCTGCCATGACAAAGAGTAAACGAAATTAGTACAACATAAAAAAAATACCGACATGAATAATAATATGTATATCACTTAAGTGTATCATCATCAAGTACAAAATAAACAAATTGAATACCTGACACTACTAATAATCTCGATCAATATCATCAATAAATGCATAATCATCATCATCACTATAATCACTGATGGGCTCATAGGGTTCAGTGGCATCAACATGTGGAAGGCCACCTTTACGTAATCGGTCAAGCATTGACAGGTCATCCGCAGCAGTAACCTCTTCTTGTTCCGAATCTTCTTGTTCCTCCTCTGGGGTGATGTGGGATTCATTGTCGCTGTCTACTTCAATGTTTTGGGGTGAAGTATACCGGTTCTTGAAATGCTTTTTGGAAAGACGTGTCTCTTGGAATAATTCTCCTTCATATGTGTCTGGGTTAATGTGAGGTTCATAATCCTCTTCCTTTGGGGGAGATAGTCTAGCACGTGGTGGCACTTCATAAACGACATCCCAACCTTTCAGATTTGGATTAGTTTGGCAGGCCCATGGTAGATAGAATACTTGGGTCGCCTGTTGAGCCGTAATATAGACATCAGGAACATCTAAATGGGTGCTTTGGTTGATTTCAACAAGCCCTATATGTTCATGAGTCCTTCTAGTCTCCTTCGGCTGAAACCAATAACATTTGAAGACTACGACATTCGGTGGGTTTTCACCATAGAATAGAAGTTCATAAATTGCTTCAACTCTCCCATAATACTCGGTAGCTCCTTCGCCGATAGCAGATACACAACAATTTGTAGACTTTTGATTGGCCATAGATAGCTCTTTGCCATAGGTACGAAAGCGATACCCGTTGATGTCATATTTGTCAAATGAACGGACCTTATAGTCAAAACCATTAGCAACTTGTCTCAATTTGGCGTCCAAAGACTCTAAATTAGCCTACAAGTATAAGAACCCGTCGGCCTCGGGGGGTCGAGTGTCGGGGTGTCGTTTCGGGGTCGGGGTGTGGTGTCGGCATCGGGGTGTCGGGGTCAGGGGTCAGGGGGTCAGGGTGTCGGGGTCAGGGGGGTCAGGGGTCGGGGTGTGGTGTCGGGGTCAGGGGGTCGGGGTGTTTCCTTCGATCCTTCTTCTTCTTTCTTTCTCTTCTTCTTCTTCTTTCCTTTCTTCTTCTTTCCTTTCTTCTTCTTCTTCTTTCATCTTTTTTTCTACTTTTTTACTTCTTTTTGTTTCTTCTTTTCTTCTTCTTCTACTTCTTCTACTTCTTTTCTTCTTCTTCTTTTTTCATCTTTCTACTACTTCTACTTCTTCTACTACTTCTAATTCTTTTCTAACACTAACACTAACACAATCTAGCACTAACAATTAACCAACAAAAAATATGAAAAAACAGAAAAAAAGTAGTAGTCCCTCACCGGAGCAATGGGACGGTCGACGAGGGGGGGGGGGGCACCGGGCGGTGGGGGGGGCACCAGGCGGCGGCACCGGGCGGCGGGGACGGCACCGGGCGGCGGGTGTGGCGCCGTGCGGCCGGTGGCGGGGCGACGGGGCGTCGGCGGGTGGGGGGGGGGCGGAGTGGTGGTGGGGCGACGGGACAAGGGTGCGGGGGCGGGGGCGGCGCCGGGCAGAAGGGGCGACGCTGGGCTTGGGGGAGAAACAAGCTGCCTTACAAGAAATATTGAACTTTGTTCAAACTAAAGAAGAGAGTCTCCCACAAGCTTGGGGGAGGATTTTCCAGTTACTTAATGCTTTGTCTGATCATCCCCTTAAGAAAAATGAAATACTTGATATCTTCTATAATGGACTAACCGATGCTTCTAGGGACTTCCTAGATAGTTGTGCTGGTTTTGTTTTCAGGGAACGAACTATTTCTCAAGCTGAAGAATTATTGTATAACATAATGAAAAATTATGATGATTGGACTATTCCTGAACCACCGCCTAAACCCACTCCGAAGAAGAGGGGTATATTATATTTCAGTCCTAAAAATATGCAAGACACAAATAAATCTATGAAGGAAAAAGGTATTAAGGCCGAGGGTGTTAAAAGTTTACCACCTATTGAAGAAATACATGGGCTTGAAGAACCACCACCCAAGGTGGTAGAGGTAAAATCTTTAATGAAATTCAATGATAGTGATGATCCTCATAATAAACATCCTAGCCAATGCCTTTATGAGTTTGACAATTACATTAGAAAACAAGACCACTTCAATGCAAATGTTATGAAACAATTGAAATATAATTCTGATATGATTGCTTGCTTGAGTGACTTGTTATTTTATAATCTTGAATGATGTTAGAGGTGTTGGAAAACATGCTTCTATGGTTCAAACCCAGTTAGAACAAGTTGCTAAATCACAAAGTGAATTACTTGATGAAATGAATCATAATATACATGACTTTGTTGTTAGAGTTGCAATTAGAGGAGGTAAAATGACTCAGGAACCACTTTATCCTGAGGGACACCCAAAAAGAATTGAACAAGATTCGCAAAGAAACAACACTAGTGCAGCTAGTCCTTCTAAAAGTAAAAAGGGGAAGAAAAATGATAGGACTTTGCATGCTTCTAGTGAACCTGAAATAGACAAACCTCTTGATAAGGAAAATGAATCTTCTATCTCTGATGCTGAAGCTCAATATGGTAATGAACATCCACCTAGTGATAATGAAAAAGACAATGATGAGGTTCATGAAGACACTCAGCCAAATAATGGTAAGGAACAAGATAATGATGTTGAGATAGAACCACCTGTTGGTCTTGATAACCCACAATCTAAGAATAATAGATATGATAAAAGAGAATTTGTTTCTAGAAAACACGGTAAAGAAAGAGAACCATGGGTTCAAAAACCTATGCCTTTTCCATCCAAGTCAACTAAAAAGAAAGATGATGAATAATTTGAACGCTTTGCTAAAATGCTGAGGCCAGTCTTTTTGCGTACTCGCTTGAATGATATCCTTAAAATGCCTCCTTATGCAAAGTATATGAAAGATATCATCACAAATAAGAGAAAAATACCGAAAGCTGTAATCTCCACTATGCTTGCTAACTATACTTTTAAAGATGGAATACCTAAAAAACTTGGAGATCCGGGTATACCAACTATACCTTGCTCTATCAAAAAGAATTATGTGAAAACTGCTTTGTGTGATTTAGGAGCTGGTGTTAGTGTTATGCCTTTCTATTTATATAAAAGACTTACCTTAAATAAACACACACCTTCTAAAATATCTTTGCAAATGGCTGACAAATCAACTGCCATACCTTTCGGTATCTTTGAGGATGTGCCCGTTGTTGTTGCTAATGTTACTATTTTGACTGACTTTGTTATACTTGAGATGCCCGAGGACGACAACATGTCGATTATCCTTGGTAGACCCTTCTTGAATACTGCAGGGGCTGTTATTGATTGCAATAAAAGCAAGGTCACCTTTCATATTAATGGTAATGAGCATACAGTGCACTTTCTAAAGAAACCATTCCAGGTGAATGGTATTAATGTTATTGAAAAATCTCCAACAATCACTAATGGAAGTTTTCAAATACCTATACCTACTGTCAAAAAGAAATGTGAAATACTTATTGTTGGGGAAATGCATATCCCCATTGAGGTAACTTAGTGATTTACAAAAGTTTTTCGGTTTCATGCTAATCGAAAGTGGTTGTTAATAAGACCTGATCAACCTTATTAATGGATCATTTTTGATCGGTATGAAGTTGATGAATTTGATGAGCACTAACTTCTGTCCCTACCTTTTGTTTTCTGTTTTTATTAGTTAAATAAAATAAAATGCCATGTTTTGTCTGTTTTCTGAATTTCCCATGCAATAAAAAATGATCCAAAAATAAAAGTTCTCAGAATGCTCTGAAAACCTGATACGGTTTTTTCTGAATATTTATGAACTTTTGGTGCAAATAATAATAGAGGGAGATGCACCAAGTGGGCAGAACCCACCTGGGTGCGCCAGGACCCCCAAGCGCGCCCTGGTGGGTTGTGGTCCCCACATGGGCCCCCTCACTTATCTCTTTAGCCCACATCATCCCTTACCTTTAGAAAAATCCCCACTGCTCTCTCTCTCTCTCATGTTCTTAAGCTCAACCCCATGGATTTCGATCTCTTAGCTTAAAGCTCCATTTCCGACACTGTTTCGGGGGATTGTTGCTTGGTATGTGACTCCACCATTTGTCCAATTAGTTTTTGTTTTAGTGGTTTATTCTTTGAATAATTAGCTACTCTTGGTGCTGCTGTGGATGAGCTTGCATGTTGAATTCTTAGTGTTCTAAGTAGTTTGAATGCTTGCTATGGCCTCTATGTATCCTTAGGAGTAGTTGCTGTCGATTTTGTGAAGTTTTGTTGACAAATTTTTGTCACCTCAAAAATTTTATTTTCAGAAAATTGTATGCGGACACGATCAACCTATTTCGAAGGAAATCTTCGAGGAGACGATCCTCGGGGCCATGTTCTAGTGACAGTTCTGCTCGCCGGTCTTATGTGGAAGCAAGTGAATGTTCCACGTGTGATGCTGCCACCAAAACATGTTTATAGCCTTGCGATGAATATATGGTGCGTGTGGGAATTAAGGAGGAATTTGAGCAATATGTTTACAATGCTGGCCTCGGTCCCTACCTTTCAGATAAGTCTGAACAATGCCAACTCCTCACTGAGTCATTTGTCAAAAGATTTACATTTTCCCCTCGTGAGTCTAGGGTGTCTTTTATGCTTTATGATAATCCATTTACCATCTCACTGGAGAAGTTTGCTTACCATTGCAAACTGCCATATTGGGGTTCGCTTGATGAACCACTGAGGGCTGAGTACGAGTCTTTCTTGACTAACCTTTTTTACGATGAAAATAGGGGAGTGACACAAGGCAGAATAAAGAGCATCCACTTTCCCGCAATTCAGTTGCATTATTTAACGGGAAATACATAGTAGGCAAGCAAGACTATAGCATACTTTGTGCACCAGACTTGAGCCTCATTCACACCGCTCTCACTGGTGAATGGTTGGTTCTATGGGGGAATTTATGCCACACGTTTGGCACGAGAGCTGGGTGTTTCACCTTTGCCCTTTGACCCTATCCTACCCAAGCAGTATTTAGATTTTGAGGCTTTAAAAAGCCATAAGATCCTCAAAGGAAAAATTCATGTCTTCACTTATAATTTGTTGTTTAACCAAACCTATGTTGTGTACACACATTTTCTTGCGCCTGCTCTTTTTGATTATCATAGCAAGGGGAGATATTTTGTTCTTGAGAGCGAGGCCCGAGCTCATAACGCAGCAGCGGTGGCAACACGGGTGCCGAGGCATCCGCACTGAGGGCCTCTATGAGCTTCCACGCTGACTTCTACCCTCCAAGCTATTGATCGTCTACCAACTTAGGCCAAAAGCCTAAGCTTGGGGGAGTACGTGTTTCCACCTACCTTACATTCATGTCCACTTATCATTCTATTTGTTGGTGTTCACACTTTTTCATTGTATTATCCATGCTTAGATTTATTTTCTTGCTCTCTTTTTGTGTGTTTGAACAAAAAAACCAAAAAAATAAGTAGTTGTAGTAATTTACTTTCTATGCATGCTTAGTAGTAGAATTAAAAAGAAAACCCAAAAAGTTTCCTTGTTCTTCTTTTGCTTGTTGGGAGCTTTCCTGTGTAAATAGTTTTTCTCGTTTTTGCTTTTCCCTTTTATTTGCCTGTTCTAGAAAACCAAAAACTCAAAATATTTCATTGTGTTTCTCTGAATTTCTTTTCCTTTCATTTGAGTTGTACCAAGGAGAAGACCATGATGAAAATGTTGATTGGCTCTCATATGAATAACTGTTGAACTAATAAAGAGTACATTTTACCTTGTCTTCTCCTGTTGACTAAAATGTCTTGCAGATTCCATCTTAGTCCATGGCACTCTTGCACTATTATTATTTTCATATCATTCGGTCGTGCAAGTGAAAGGCAATAATGACGACACCCGATGAACTGGCCGTGGCAGGGAGAAACTGGTATGAACTCGACTTGTTCTATTTTTGTAAATATGTTTAACCTAGTATCCATGATTCAGCCCATTATGATTAAACAAGTTTGCAATGACAATTAGAGATTATAGTTTCTCATGCCATGCATAAGCATCTGAGAGTTGATAATGATTTATCTTGGATATCAACATAGCGTTAAAATGATTGTGATATAGTATGATGATATGGTATCCTCCTCTGAATGTTCGAGTGGCTTGACTTGGCACATGTTCATGCATGTAGTTGAATCAAAACCAACATAGCCTATATGATATTTATGTTCATGGTGTTCATATCCTACTCATGCTAGTTTCCAATGTTACTTATGCATAATGCATGGTTATGATCGTTGTTGCTCTCTAGTTGGCCGCTTCTCAATCTAAATTGCTAGCCTTCACCTGTACTAAATGGGAATTCTGCTGGTACATCAAAAACCTTGAACCCAAAGTTATTCCAGATGAGTCCACCATACCTACCTATATGCGGTATTACCCTGCCGTCCTAAGTAAATTTGCATGTGCCACCTCTAAAAAAACTTCTAAAAATTATCCTTTTTGTGTGCCTGGATCGTTCGTGGAACGACGGGAGGTGGTAGGTATCTTCCATGCTAAGCGGGTTATTATCAGGTCGAGTGTTTATTCACTCGCCATCGCACGAGAAAATGGGCGGTAATAGGGAATCCCAGTCCCAAACTCAAAAATGCAGATAATTAAACAAAACTTCCCCGAGACTGATGTTGGTATGGACGGCACCCATTGTTTTGGACAAGCCGTGGAGTGTGATTGATGGTGGAGGGGGAGTAAAACTTTAATTTTATCGCTTGGGAACCGCCAGTAGCGTGCTTAGCATGGAAGATATTGATAACTGATGGTCGTGAAGTGAATAAGAAGGGTGCATGTCTCAAAATATCATTTATCTCCGTTTTAAAAAATTGAGCTCTGGCACCTCTGCAAATCACTGCTTCCCTCAGTGAAGGGACTATCTATTTACTTTTATGTTGTGTCACCACCTTCTAAAACAAGCGCCAGAAACTGAGTAGAGCACAACTGTCATGATTTATGCATTTTGTGTAGCTAATGTTGGGTGCATCATGACTAGATTTTTTCTACCATGAATTACAATGTTTAGTCGCTGCTTGAACTTTGGAGGTGCTCTGCATTTATGTTTTGCGGTCTCAGAAAGGGCTAGCGAGATACCATTATTGTCATATTATATCACGGTTTGTTTTGACAATGTGTTGTTGTTTGAGATATTTTATTATTGCTCGCTAGCTGATTATGTCATTGATATGAGTCACTATAATCCTTAAATGTTATTGTTGACATGGTTAGTTACAATGTTGCCTGAAAACCTGGGTGCTGTTTAAGCTTATTTATGCAAAAAAGAGCAAAACAGTTGGTAAAACTTTTTCTTTCTCACTTTCAGTTTATCAACTAAATTGCTTGAGGACAAGCAAAAGTTTAAGCTTGGGGGAGTTGATACGTCTCCAACGTATCGACTTTTTCTCACTCTTTTCCTCTTGTTTTCGACTCTAATTTGCATGATTTGAGTGAAACTAACCCTGGACTGACGCTGTTTTCAGCAGAACTACCATGGTGTTGTTTTTGTGTAGAAATAAAAGTTCTTGGAATGGAACGAAACTTTGCGAGGATTTTTTATATTAATAATAATAATTTATGGAGCCAAGACCTACAGGAGAGTGGCACCTTGGTGGGCACAACCCACCAGGGCGCGCCCCCTCTCCTGGCGCACCTAGGTGGGTTGTACCCAATTGGTGGCCCCATAGACGACCCCCTTGATACTATAAAATCACACATTTCTAGAAAAAAATCAGGGAGAAAGAATTATCGCCGATCCACGAGACAGAGCCGCCGCCAATCCCTGTTCTTCCTTGGGAGGGCAGATCTGGAGTTCGTTTGGGGCTCCGGAGATGGGAATCTTCGTTCTTCATCATCACCAACCCATATCCATCACCAATTCCATGATGCTCCCCATCGGGAGTGAGTAATTCCTTCGTGGGCTCGCTGGTCGGTGAGGAGTTGGATGAGATTCATCATGTAATCGTGTTAGTTTTGTTAGGGCATGATCCCTAGTATCCACTATGTTCTTAGATTGATGTTGCTATAACTTTGCTATGCTTAATGCTTGTCACTTTGGGCCCGGGTGCCATGATTTCAGATCTGAACCGTTTATGAATTCATCATTATATCCATGTGTTAGATCCGATCTTGCAAGTTATAATCACCTACTACGGTTATGATCCGACAACCCCGGAGTGATAACAACCGAGCCCACTCTCGGTGATGACCATAGTTTGAGGAGTTCATGTATTCACTATGTGTTAATGCTTTGTTCCAGTTCTCTATTAAAAAGAGGACTTAATATCCCTTAGTTTCCAATATGGACCCCGCTGCCACGAGAGGGTAGGACAAAAGATGTCATGCAAGTTCTTTTAATAAAGCACATATGACTATTTACGGAATACATGCCTACATTATATCGATGAACTGGAGCTAGTGCCGTATCGCCCTAGGTTATAACTGTCTCATGATGAATATCAGCCAACAAGTCACCGATCCAATGCCTACGAATTTATCATATATTGTTCTTGCTAAGTTACTACTATTGCTACTGCTATTGTTACTGCTACCACTGTTACTATTACCGTTACTACTGTTGCTATCATTAGAACTATCAAACTACTTTGCTACTGATCACTTTGCTGTAGATAATCAATCTCCATGTGTGGTTGAATTGAAAACTCAGCTGCTAATACCTTCAAATATTCTTTGGATCCCCTTGTGTCGAATCTATAAATTTGGATTAAATACTTACCCTCGAAAACTGTTGCGATCCCCTATACTTGTGGGTTATCAGGCGACCGCATGATAGGACGATTGAATGTGTAAGAAAAAAGGACAACATTGCATATTCACAGCTATGATGTGTAAACTAAGTAGAAGGCATTTCAACAAATTAGAAGTAATGAAAGATAGACACCATATGAAAGATGCAACAAATATCACTCTACCAAGTTAAAAATGTCTTGTCATAAGTGCCATTTCAACAAATTAGAAGTAGTACAAGCTAGAAAAGAATGCGAGATGTAACCTATATCACACTCCCAAGTCAAATGTGTCTTATGATAAGTGATTGCTGCAGGTTACACAACAGTAGTACTTTGATGTAAGAACATGGTGTGATAGATAGATATTTTATGTTCTAGAAACATGAACACGTGTCTTATTCACAAGTATAATGTGTAAAGTAAGCAGATGGAATTCAACAAAATTAGAAGCAATACAAGCTAGACATCATACATAACATGCAACCACATATAACAGTGCCAAGTTAGAGGGATCACCTGTGATGGTGCACTAGGGAGACCTGCTCATCATCAACTCAGCTACGTTGAGTGTTTATGCATGTGTTGTCTTGCAAATCTTCTTGGGGGTGGCGGAGTAGAATCTGTAGAGGCCCTCCATTTGGAAGGAGCACGTTTATCCACTACCTTGCTAATTTCCTTTCACTTTATTGATTTTGAATTGTCAAGTAAAACCGACAAGAAAAATCTATAAAATTCACTCTTTAGAACTCATTCGTGCATGATACTGACAATCACTACTTTGATGTAAGGCAAACACATGATACCAGGATGGAATATGTGCGAAAATAGGACGGCATGGCATATTCACAACTATTTTTGTAAACTAAGAAGAAGCCATTTCAACAAATAAGAAGCAATGCAAGCTAGACACCACATGAAATATGCAACCAATATGACTTTGATAAGTTAAAAGCGTCCCATCATAAATGGTGTTTCAACAAATTAGAAGCAGCGCATACTATAAATCATATGAAAGATGCAACTAATATCACACTGCATATACTAAAGGTGTCTCATCATATTGATTGATATGGGATACAAAAAAACAATAGTTTTATGTATGGACATGCTTAATAGACAGATGTACTATGTACTAAAAACAGGAAGACATGTCACATTAACAGGTATAATGTATAAACTAAGCAGAATAGCACATGCAATTTAACCATATTGGAAGTATTACAATCTAAACACCATATGCAACATGCAACCACATATCACGCTGCCAAGTTAGAGCAAGCACCTGCGATGCTGGTGTAGGGGAAATGTGGTCATCAACTATAGAGTTATGTTCACTATCTTCATTTAGCCTTGCTATTTCTTGAGAATCATGTGGGGAGGCTGACACTGCATTCTTTAAAAGAGCATATTATCTCACAGTAACCCACTGGCGTGACTGTCTCATCATAAGTGATTGATGAGGGATACACAAAAACATTAATTTGATGTAAGAATGTGGTTAATAGACAGATGTACTAGTATGTACCAAAAATAGGAAGGCATGTCATATTCAAAGGTATAATGTGTAAGCTAAGAAGATGAAATTTAACCAAATTGGAAGCAATACAAGCTAGACACCATATGCAACATGCAACCACATATGACACCGCGAAGTTAAAGCAAGCACCTGGGATGGTGGTTCATGGCGAGCGAGATCATCAACTCCAGAGCTACGTTTACTATCTACATCTGCTGACACTGCACCCTTTATAGCAACGAAACATGTCTTGCCTAAGCCCGAAGAAAGCTGGAGCTGCTTCTCTCTTTTATTCCGTGCTTCTATCAACCGGTTGGCAGAGGCTGAAATACCCATGCATAAAAAACAATAGTGAGAGTATGGGTGAAGTGTGTGCAGAACTAGTGCATTGTAAAAGTAGCAGATAACAGGTGGCTGAAAAATAAATGACAGGAGACATATGATAGCTCTACAACATTGCATGGAAAACAAAAGTAGATTCTACTCCGTATGATTTTGTAATATATGAGCACATGGATGGCTGGGAAATGCAGGTACTCCTCCAGCACACCACCACATGTGGTCCTATCAAAATAACAGTCGACTGAGAATAAATAGGTCAGTCGATTTTTTATGAACCGTCCAATCTACAAGGATTGGGCAGATGGCCTTCGTCTACCTCCTGCCAGTCACTGTTAACGATCTTTCTCGAACTGCCAGCGACCACCGGCCCACACCCCTATGAAAGTGCAACTAATCCCTGGGTGGTTTTGGGAATTCTTAACAACATATAGCTCATTGAACTCTTTCAAGATGATCATTTTAGAAAGTTCAATGATTGGCATGGCATGGAGTAGAGATGTGGACCCCTCAAAATGCTAAGGACACAAATTGGCAACAAGCTCAAGACTCTACATTTTCATTTTAGTGATCCAAGATCACATTGAGTCCATAGTAAAGCGAATACGATTAAAAGGGGATGAGGTGCTGCTTAATGGCTTGCTTGCTCAAAGTGCTTAGTGATATGCTCCAAAACCCTCAACCACTTTCTCATTTCCACATATGTCCTAAACCTAAAAGTCAAACTCGGCCCCAACAATTTGATCTATTCGGCGCCACCGAGTTCATTTGACATAGCCACTGCCACAAACTTTAATCACTTTGGTTTCACCGATAGGGATCTCGGTCTCACCGAAATGGGACTGCAAACTCTCTGTTTCCCTTCGAAACATTTCGGACTCACCGAAATGAGTGATCGGTCCGAAATGAGTGATCAGTCGCACTGAGTTCGCAATGCAAACTCATTGTTTCCTTTTCATAACGTTTCGGTCTCACCAAAATGAGCGATCGGTCCCACCGAGTTTACCTGACCAACTCTCGGTTTGCCTATTACTGAAATAGGTCCAACGGAGTTCATGTGATTGATCTCACCGAGATCAAGTTATGCCCTACCCTAGCACATCGGTCCCACCGAGTTGATCATGTCGGTCCCACCGAAAAGCCTAACGTTCACGTTTTGAACTAAATCGGTCTGACCGAGTTTCACCATTCGGTCTCACCAAGTTTGGGAATCTGTGTGTATCAGTTAGATTTTGTGTGGAGGCTATATATACCCCTCCACCCACTCTTCATTCCTGGAGAGAGCAATCAGAACGTGCCTACAGTTCCAACATTCATTTTCTGAGAGAGAACCACCTCCTCATGTGTTGAGACCAAGACATTCCATTCCAACCACAAGAATCTTGATCTCTAGCCTTCCCCAAGTTGCTTTCCACTCGAATCATCTTTCCACCATAGCCAAATCTGTGTAAGAGAGTCGAGTGTTGTGGAGACTATCATTTGAAGCACAAGAGCAAGGAGTTCATCATCAATACACCATCTATTACCTTTTGGAGAATGGTGTCTCCTAGATTGGTTAGGTGTCACTTGGGAGCCTCTGTCAAGATTGTGGAGTTGAACCAAGGAGTTTTTAAGTGCAAGGAGATCGCCTACTTCGTGAAGATCTACCCAAGTGAGGCAAGTCCTTCATGTGTGATGGCCATGGTGGAATAGACAAGGTTGCTTCTTCGTGGACCCTTCGTGGGTGGAGCCCTTCGTGGACTAGCGCAGCCGTTACCCTTCATGGGTTGAAGTCTCCATCAACGTGGATGTACGATAGCAGCACCTATCAGAACCATGCCAAAATCTCCGTGTCAACATTGCGTTTGCTCCCTCCAAACTCCTCCCCTTTACCTTCATATGCAATGATTTACATTCCGCTGCTATACTCTTAGAATTTCATGTGTAGGTTGATTGCTTGACTAGTGCTAAGTTGCTAAAATCTGCCAAGAATTAAAATTGGGAAAAGGTTAGGTTTTTATTTGGTCAAGTAGTCTAATCACCCCCCTCTAGACATACTTTCAATCCTACAAGTGGTATCAGATCTTTGGTCTCCATTTGCCTTGATTTCCATAGCTTTGGTTTTCGTAGCCTTGGTTTCACAACCTAGGAGAGTATGGTGTCTATCAAGGGAAATTACCACCATAGAGGTCCCTACTTTCATGGTACTAATTTTTCTAGTTGGAAACATAAGATGAAAATGCATATGCTTGGGAATAACCCCGCCGTTTGGGCTATTGTGTGTATTGGTTTGCAAGGTGAAGTCTTCGCTGGGAGAGAATCAAACATGAAGCTACAGTGGAAGAATTGAAGATGTTGTAATACAATGCTCAAGCTTGCGATATCCTCTTCAACGGATCGTGCCCCGAAGAATTCAACAAAATCAGCCGTCTTTGAGAATGCAAAGGAAATTTGGGATACTTTGATTGATATGCACAAAGGTAACAACTCCGTCAAGGAATCCAAGTTGGTGTTCTTCAAAGTCAACTTGACAAGTTCAAAATGAAGGATGGTGAAGGTGTCACTGAAATGTACTCTAGGCTTGCTCTCATCACAAATGAGATTGCCATCTTAGGAAGCAAAGAGATGACCGAAAAATTCATCATCAAGAAGATCCTAAGAGCCTTGGATGGAAAATATGATACCGTGTACACTTTGATCCAAATGATGCCAAATTACAAAGATCTCAAGCCAACCGAAGTCATTAGAAGAATTGTTGTTCATGAAATGTCACTCAAGGATAAAGAAGAGCTTCATAACAAGTCTAGTGATGCTTACAAAGCCTCATGTGATGCTCCTACATCATCAATTGAGAAACAAGACTTCAATGAAGAATTGAGCTTAATGGTGAAGAACTTCAACAAATTCTACAAGAGTAGAAGCAAGGAAAGGAGTTCCAAGTTAAGGTCCTACAATGACAAAAGATCTTCTAGTCGTGAGCAAAATTGCTACAATTGTGGAAGACCCGGACACTACTCCAATGAGTGTACGGATCCATACAAAAGAAGAGAAGACTCACCTAAAAGGAGAAACAAAAGGGAAGAATCACCTCCAAGAGAGAGAAGGAGTAGAGATGATCGCTATGAACGAGGAACCTCTCATATAAGCAAGGATTCGGAAAGGAAGGACAAGTCATCAAGGAGCTACACAAAACAAAGACATCAGGCTCATGTTGGTGAATGGGTATCCGGTTCCGACTCTGACCACCACTCTGAGAGAAAAGTTATCACTCTGACTCCGAATATACTCAAGATGAAGGTGTTGCCGGTCTAGCACTTGTGTCAACCAACTCCTATGACATATTTGAGTCACCAAATGAAGGAATTGGAAGATGCTTCATGGCTAAAGGCACCAAGGTATCACACCCCGAGTATGTTGATTTCAATAGTGATGAAGATGATTTGGTAGGTGATGATGATTTACTTGTTGACAACTCTAGTGATGAATATTATGATGAATATGCTATTAATCATGCTAATCAAGATGGAACGAATGACAATGATAAGAAGGAGATTGAGCGTCTAACTAAAGAACTAAACACTCTTAAGCTAGCTCATGAAACTACTTTGGAAGATCATCAAGAAGTTTTAAAAAATCATGAGAAGCTACGCTTCGATAAGCTCAATCTTGAGCAAGAACATGAGTTCTTAAAAGCCATCAATGATGATCTTCGGAAGAAAAATTCTTGTTACATTGCCAAGTGTTTACTCTTGTCTACTTACATTCCACAAGTAAAATCTAGCAACGAGAGTAAGAAAGATTCTTCTTCTAGTAGTAACAATAATCATGCTAAATCCAATATTGTTGCTTCTAGTAGTTCTCTTGATTCCACTAATGATTCTCTTAGCCAAGTTACACTTGAGAAATGATGTCGCTTGAAGCTACGTTGGTGTTTCCCCAAAGAGGAAGGAATGATGCAACACATCGGTGGTAGGTATTTCCCTCAGATACGAAACCAAGGTTATCGATCTAATAGGAGAACCAAGCAACACAACGTAAACAGCCCCTACACACAAAGAACAACACCTCGGAACCCGAAGTATTAAAGGGGTTGTCAATCCCTTTCGGGGTACGGTGCCTCAAGATAGGCAAAGGACGTGAGGTAAATTTGTAGTAGATTGATAGATCAAACGCCAAATAAAATAAATAAGAATAAATTGCAGCAAGGTATTTTTGTATTTTTTGGTTTAATTGATCTTGTAGGATCAAAATATGTCTAGAGGGGGGTGATTAGACTACTTGACCAAATAAAAAACTAGCCTTATCCCAATTTTAGTTCTTGGCAGATTTTAGCAACTTAGCACAAGTCAAGCAATCAACCTACATATGCAATTCTAAGAGTATAGCAGCGGAATGTAAAACAATTGCATATGAAGGTAAAGGGAGAAGTTTGAGGAGGCAAACGCAATGTTGACACGGAGATTTTTTATCCGTGGTTCCAATAGGTGGTGCTATCGTACATCCACGTTGATGGAGACTTCAACCCACGAAGGGTAGCGGTTGCGCAAGTCCACAGAGGGCTCCACCCACGAAGGGTCCACGGAGAAGCAACCTTGTCTATCCCACCATGGCCATCGCCCACAAAGGACTTGCCTCACTAGGGTAGATCTTCACGAAGTAGGCGATCTCCTTGCCCTTACAAACTCCTTGGTTCAACTCCACAATCTTGACGGAGGCTCCCAAGTGACACCTAGCCAATCTAGGAGACACCACTCTCCAAGAAGTAACAAATGGTGTGTTGATGATGAACTCCTTGCTCTTGTGCTTCAAATGATAGTCTTCCCAACACTCAACTCTCTCTCACAGGATTTGGATTTGGTGGAAAGAAGATTTGAGTGGAAAGCAACTTGGGGAAGGCTAGAGATCAAGAATTATGTGGTAGGAATGGAATATCTTGACCTCAACACAAGTGTAGTTGGTTGTCTCTCAGAAAATGTATGTTGGAAGTGTAGGCATGTTTTGATGGCTCTCTCCATGAATGAAGAGTGGGTGGAGGGGTATATATAGCCTACACACAAAATCTAACTGTTACACACAATTTACCAAACTCGATGGGACCGAATCGTGAAACTCGGTCAGACCGATTTAGTTCATAATGTGACCATTAGGCATTTCGGTGGGACCGACATGTCAACTCGGTGGAACCGATATGGTTAGGGTTAGGGCATAACGTAATCTCGGTGAAACCGATTACAGAAACTCGGTGAGACCTATTTTGGTAATAGACACACAGAGAGTTGGTTACGCAAACTCGGTGGGGCCGATTCGCTCATATCGGTTGGACCGAAACATTATCAAAGGGAAACAGAGAGTTTGCATTGCAATCTCGGTGGGACCGATCACTCATCGCGGTTTGACCGAAACGTTACGAAGGGAAACAGAGAGATTACAATCCCATCTCGGTGAGACCGAAATCCCTAACGGTGAGACTAAAAAGACTAGGGTTTCTAGCAATGGCTATGTCAACTGAACTCGGTGGCGCCGGATAGAAGGTTTCGGTGGGGCCGAGTTTGACTTTTGGTTTGGGACATATGTGGATGTGAGAAAGTAGGTGAGGGTTTTTGGAGCATATCACTAAGCACATTGAGCAAGAAACTCATTAAGCAACACCTCACCCCTTCTTGATAGTATTGGCTTTTCCTATGGACTCAATGTGATCCTTGATCACTAAAATGAAAAATGCAGAGTCTTGTGCTTTGAGCTTGAGCCAATCCTTTTGTCCTTAGCATCTTGAGGGGTCCACAATTCTCATCCATGCCATGCCAAACATTGAGCTTTCCTGAATTATTTATCTTGAAATAGCATTAGCTCAATGAGCTATATGTTTTTAGGAATTACCAAAACCACCCAGGGATAGTTGCACTTTCAATCTGCCCCTTTTTGGTAATTGATGACAACATATAGATCAAAGCTTCGACAAATGATAATAGGATTGTAAAACATCGTCGCTTTGAGAAGTATGTGATAAGCAAGAGCTCGCCCTAAATTTGTGCATTATTTAACATTTGCTTTGGACTGCAAATGCACAATGTGTTAGGATCATGGGTTACTCTTTCATGTCACATACATCTTGGTGGAGCGCTCAAAATGATAATAATTGAACACATGCACTCATCACCAAGCAAAGTGAATGATCATATAATGATATGAAGGATATATCATCCAACAAGCATTAAGGGTAGCATAAGTATCTCACAAAAGACATAATGTATCAACCACACACAATAAAGAAGTTCAACCAAAAGCAAGAGAGAACAAAGGCAACACTCTCTCTCGAAGCCTATGATCTATACATTTTCTCCCCCTTTGGCAACAAGTTACCAAAAATTTCAAAAGATGCATAGTGCTAAACGACTCTCAGGCTTGGTCTTCATGAGGTGGTGTAGAGATGACTCCAAGGACGAAAGCGTCTGTTGATGTAGCTGGAGCTAGTGGAGTGGTTGCTAGAGCTGGTGGCACTGAAGCTATGGCAGTTGGTGCAGATGTTGTAGCTCTAGTATCTGGAACAGGCACTGCAGCAGATCTCTGTCCTCTGGGCACTCTAGCAAAAGCATCTGTAGTAGACTTGCCCTTCTTCTCCTCCACATCCTCCTGAAGTTTCTCAACTGCAGTTTGGATCTCAGTGACCTTGACATAAAGAGCATAGAATTTCTGCTCAATGATCCTCTTCAAACTCTCCTGGTTTTGAGTTAGGGTGGCCAAGCCCTCCTCAATCCTCAAGGTGAAGGCAATCAGATAGACAAGCTGATCTTGCTTGCTCTTCAGGAATACTTGAGATGCCTCTTCAGCAGTTGGCATCTTTGCAGCTTTCTCTGCCCTTGCCTTCTCTCTCTTCTCATGTGCTTGAGCTGATGATGGTTCATTCTCATTCATAACAACAGTGTTGTCTTCAAATTCAGGGTAGATGGGTAGGTGCTCCTTATCCAATAGATATTTGCCTGTGCCCATCTTGAAGTTGATGAGCTCCTCAATTTGTGGGGCATACCCACAAGATCTCTTTTGATCAGCTGTTGTCCTTTTGATTGTCTCCACAATCAGACATCTCTTCAAACTCACTGACAGTAGACCCTGTGAATAGATATAGATGAGGTAGAGTGGATGAGCATCACAAAGTACAAAGGTTTTTGCAAAACAATTGAGTCAAAAACTTAGTTTTAGTTTTCCATAGAAAGCATTTCGGAGCTACCGATTTGTAAACTCGGCGATACCGAAGCAGCTTTTGGAACCTAAACTAGTGAACGCGGTCAGACCGAGTCACGGTTCGGTGTCACCGAGAATGCTAGGGTTTCACAAAGAATCAAACTCGGTCACACCGATTTGAAATTCTCGGTCTGACCAAAAATCACATGTGCAATGGCCTAAGCCAAATCGGTGAGACCAATTTCGACAACTCGGTTGGTCTGAGATGAGTTCGACCGAAACCTAACCCTAAATTTTCAAATCAAATCTAACCTATATGATGTTTTGGCTGGACAGGATGATTTCATACGAGGCAAGAATCATGGCAAAGCAATGTGCTATGAATCGAAGTTAATGAAAAGCACAAAGTATCAAGTTCATACCCTAACTCGATGGTGAACTTGCTACGGCGGCAATGGCGGGGCAGAATGTCGTTGACGGAGGCGGAGACCAGCGGCGGGAGGTCGCTAGCGGTGAGAGGACGATCCGGAGACCTGAGGAGGCAGAGCAGGTTACGCGCGGGCGAAGAGTTTCAGAAAAGGTTCCAAAATTTGAACCGTCAGTATATATAACCCGACCCTGTCGGTGTGACCGAGAACAACTCGGTGGCACCGAGATGCAAAACTGCGAGCAGTTACTACAACTCGGTGTGACCGAAAGGTTCTAATCGGTTGCACCGAGGGTGGAAACCTAGATCAACTTAGTGATCTCGGTATCACCGAAAAGGGTGAATCGGTCAGACCGAAATGCACAAAGAGGTTTTTAAGTTTAAGTCTATGACTAATCGGGGACTCCGAGTGCTCCTCACACAGAGTGGTTCAAATCTGACTTGATCAAACTTTGTGATGTAGCATGAATAGAGTTTGAGACAATAAAAGCATAGATAGCTAGAGAAGGTTCTTAGGCATTCTTGTTCATCCACCTGGCAAAAGGAAAGAAACCAAACAATCAAAACAACAAGTGGATGTCCTCGAATGAGTAAAATATGCAACCAACATGCTCACACAATAAAATGGCAAATGAAATATGTGGCAAAGCATGCACAAACAATTCTAGCATCTATCAAGCAATTGGCGATGACTAGGTCATCTATATATTAGTATATTGACTTAGGAGTCAAATGAGAACATTTGATCATAGGTCATACTCATCGTTTAAGCACAAGTGGGGTTACCACTTTTACATAAGTATTGTTCTGTTCACACCATTAGAGTTGCTTTAGCTCAATTCTTGGAGTAAAGCTCCGCCTAGATGTGAGATCCCCCCTAAGAGGGATGAACTAACATTGGGTTTTGTCGATGATGACTTCATGTAGGTGTTGAAGATGTGGATGCTCAATGTTGATGTAGATCATTCGGAGCAATCCATTGGAGTGAGTTGCACTTTCAATACCTACATGGGTTAGTCCCACAAGTAACAAACAAGGATATCCATAGACATAGAGTGATCCACACACAAGATGATGTCCATAAAAGCATTAGGTTACCTTGTCCCTTGTCTTACCAACAAGATAGTTTGTGACTCCTTGAACTAGTGCAAGATGTGCAAGTTGATTGCACTTGTCCTTGCCAAAATGATATGAGTGAAGTATGTTGGCGGGGTCACCCTCAAGAACTCTCTAGTTCTTCTTCTTTGGGATCCACATCATCTTGATGGGAATCCTTGGAGTTGTAGTTGTACTTGATGAAGTAGAACTTGATGTAGTCTTGGGAACCCACTTGACCAAGGCCTAGGAGCTTCTTCAAATGTATCAATCTCCTCTTGAAGCTTGTCCTTGCCTTTTTGCTTGTGGTCTTGTGGTGGAAGATCATCTTGAGCTTGTGTTCCTTTGAAAGAAGTAGGATCATACTTCTCTTATTGAGGAACAAACTTTGTCTTGGGGTATTGATCTTCTTCCCACTCAACTCCATTGGCATTGAACTTTCGTTCAAAACCAACACCTTGATTCTTTCGGTGCCTTCCTTGCTTGCGTACAATTTCCTCGAATTGCTTACTTCCAGCAAGGCTGTTGTAAACACCTTTCTCTATAATTCCCTTCAATAAGATATTTTCTTGCTCAAGTGTAACTTGTCTAAGAAAATCATTAGTGGAATCAAGAGAACTACTAGAAGCAACAACATTGGATTTAGCATGATTATTGTTACTAGTAGAAGAAGAATCTTTCTTGTTCTTGTCACTAGACTTGACTTGTGGCATTTAAGTAGATAAGAGTAAATGCTTGGCAATGTAAGAAGAACTTTTCTTGCGAAGATCATCATTGATTGCCTTTAAAAACTCATGCTCTTGCTCAAGGTTGAGCTTTTCAAAGCGTAACTTCTCATGAGTCTTTAAAAGTTCTCGATGATCTTCCAAGATAGTTTCATGAGCTAACTTAAGAGTGTTTAGTTCTTTAGTTAGGCGCTCAATCTTCTCCTTATAATTATCGTTCGTTTTATCTTGATTAGCATGATTAATTGATGTTTCATCATAGTATTCATCACTAGAGTTGTCAACAAGTAAATCATCGTCACCTAACAAGTCATCTTCATCACTATTGAAATCAACATACTCAGGGTGTGATACCTTTGGCCTTTAGCCGTGAAGCATCTTCCAATTCCTTCATTTGGTGAGTCAAATATGTCGTAGGAGTTGGTTGACACAAGTGCTAGACCTGCAATACCTTCATCTTGAGTATATTCGGAGTCGGAGTGATAGCTTCTCTCGGAGTGATTGTCGGAGTCGGAGCCGGATACCCATTCACCAACATGAGCTTGATGTCTTCGTTTTGTGTAGCTCTTTGATGATTTGTCCTTCCTTTCCGAATCCTTGCTCCTCCGGGATGTTCTTCGTTCATAACGATCATCTCTACTCCTTCTTTCTCTTGATGGTGATTCTTCTCTTCTTCTCCTTCTTTTTGGAGAATCTTCTCTTCTTTTGTAGGGAGCCGTACACTAATTGGAATAGTGTCCGGGTCTTCCACAATTGTAGCAATTACACTCACGACTAGAAGATATTTTGTCATTGTAGGACCTTGACTTGGAACTTCTTTCCTTGCTTCTACTCTTGTATAACTTGTTGAAGTTCTTCACCATTAGGCTCAATTCTTCATTGAAGGTTTGTTTCTCACTTGATGATGTGGGAGCTTCACATGAGGCTTTGTAAGCACCACTTGACTTGTTATGGAGCTCTTCCTTATCCTTGAATGACATCTCATGAGCAACAATTCTTCCAATGACTTCTGTTGGCTTGAGATCTTTGTAATTGGGCATCATTTTGTATCAATGTGCACACGGTGTCATATTTTCCATCCAAGGCTCTTAGGATCTTCTTGATGATGAATTTGTCGGTCATCTCTTCACTTCCTAAGCTGACAATCTCATTTGTGATGAGAGCAAGCCTAGAGTACATTTCAGCGATGCCTTCACCATCCTTCATTTTGAACTTGTCAAGTTGACTTTGAAGCACATCCAATTTGGATTCCTTGACGGAGTCGATACCTTCATGCATATCAATCAAAGTGTCCCAAATTTCCTTTGCATTCTCAAGAAAGCTGATTTTGTTGAATTCTTCGGGGCACAATCCGTTGAAGAGAATATCACAAGCTTGATAATTGTAATGCAACATCTTCAACTCTTCCGTGGTAGCTTCACGGTTCGGATCTCTCCCATCAAAGAATTTACCTTGCAAGCCAATACACACAATAGGCCAAATGACGGGGTTATGTCCAAGAATATGCATTTTCATCTTATGCTTCCAACTAGAAAAATTTGTACCATCAAAGTAAGGACCTCTATGGTGGTAATTTCCCTCGCTAGACGCCATACTCTGCTAGGTTGTGAAACCAAGGCTATGACCACCAAAAGCTATGCAAATCAAAGCAAATGGAGACCAAAGATCAGATACCACTTGTAGGATCAAAAGTATGTCTAGAGGGGGTGATTACACTACTTGACCAAATAAAAATCTAGCCTTTTCCCAATTTTAGTTCTTGGCAGATTTTAGCAACTTATGCTGGACTAGCAGGCACTCTAAGGGAGCCTAACGTAGTGCACTGGAATTCCTACATGCCACCTACGATTTTGTGTAATGTACTGCCCCTGTTCCTAAATATGTCTTTGTAGAGATTCCAGTATGGACAACATATAGATGTATATAGATGCATTTTTGAGTGTAGATTCACTCATTTTGCTCCGTATGGAGCCTATAGTGGAATCTCTAGAAAGACTTATATTTAGGAACGGAGGTACGTGGTAGTATCATGTATGATATCTATATATCTAATTAGCAGCCAGTAGTAGAAATCATTGTCTGCACAAAGGGATTACTGGTCGAAAATCCTAGCAAAGCACGCTGGCAGGCACAGAATAATACAAGAGAGTGTTGACGCTCAAAAGTGGCACAGTTAAAAAGAGTAGCTTGAAGCTATGTCAAGATTAATTCGAATTTATTATTGAAAGTCACCATTTGATGGCTATCTTCAAGATAATCAAAGTAAATGTGAAGATGGATCAAAACGGAGCTCAAGTGCAAAAGATATGCCAATTTCGGAGATACTCGTGTTGACATAAGATTAGAGAATGGCACGGAACCTAATTAAGATGGCCTCTGATGGAAAAAGTTACAACTGCAAAGTTCTTCGCCTCGTTGAAACGGACGATTTTGATATAAATATCGTCCCCATCCGAGGTCGTATGCAAAAGTTATAGGGAAAACCGTGCGCTGCAACAATGTTGGCCGGATCATCCGAGCCGGGGTCCGGATCATCCGGGTAATTGGAGCACCAAGATTCCAGAAGGTTGGCGCTGAAGCCGGATGATCTAGGTCAAGTCCCGGATGATCCGGGTAAAGGCCGGACAATCCAGGCAATCGTCCGGACGTCCGGACAAGTTTTTCTGCTGCAGACTTTAGAAAACGGCCCGAAACCCCCTCAAGATGGCCTCAGACCAAAACGTGTTCAACATAAAAGTTGCGCGTCTCGTCAAGACGGTTGATTTTGATATAAGAAACGTCCAAATCCGTGGTTGTTTGTGAATTTTAGAGCCAAACCAGTAAGCTGCTGTCAGAAAACTGGGCTAGGCCGGATCATCCGGGCCTTGAGCCGGACATCCGGGCTGGGGGTCGTGAATAGTTCGTATTTTATTTGGTTTTGATGATTTGGATGGCTAGTCAAGTCCTTTTCTTGTACGGGAAGTCCATCTGCTTCTTATATAGATAAGAGGTGACGGCCGATTGAAAAACAACACACAATCGACAAATCTATCTACATCTTTTACCTTTACTTTTGCCTTCTCCTTTGTTCTTCTTCTTCCTCGTTCTTCGTTCGTTCTTCTTTTGCAGGGCGGCGAACCTCGACGCCCTAGGGGCGGTCAGGCCGACCTAGGGCAGCCCATAGCCGCCGCGTGCCCTGACGGGGTCCCTCCCGGGCGTGTGGGGTTTCGGGTCCTCAAAAGCACCCGTCGGATTGTCTTGCGTACCGCGCTTCCGGCGGGTCTCCTTCGACGTGAGCTGCGGTGCATCACCCCCGACATCGAGGGTACACGGCGACGTGTTCGTGTGCGAACAGAGAGAGAGAGAGAGACGCACTTACAAGATCATAGCAATGCCTCAGTCCAGGATCTTGGTTGGCCAAGCTGTTAGATCCAGAAGAAACATCGTCCTTGTAGTTTTTGCCAGCTGCATAACAGGTAACGGCGATCTTGTTTAAAGGTGAAAAGTACCTAGGCCGTGGCGGGTGCTTGGCATCTCTCCAGACGGTGGGAATCAGGTTAGAAACGCAAGGGTGATGACGCTGCACTGGCTGTTGGGGTCCGGTAAGGAGATCTAGAACCGTCGAGTAGGGTGTTTGTGAAGCGGCTCCGGTAGGGTGGACTACGGTGTGGGCGAAGCAGATCTATGGCCGTGGACGAGGGCATAGGTGAAGCTGCTCCGGAGGTTGGGTTAAGGATGGTGTCAATGACGCGGATCTGCGGCCGTGGACGGGGCGTCAGAAGCTGCTCTGGTGGTTGGGTTAAGGATGGTGTCGATGATGCGGATCTGCGGCCGTGGACGGGGCGTCTGAAGCTGCTCCGGTAGGTTGGCTTAAGGATGGTGTCGACGATGCGGATCTGCGGCCATGGACTGGGTGTTAGAAGCTGCTCTGGTGGTTGGGTTAAGGATGGTGTCGACGATGCGGATCTGTGGCCGTGGACGGGGTGTCTGAAGCTGCTCCGGTAGGTTGGATGAGGGTGCGAGGAAGCGGATCTGAGGTCGTGGACTTGTGAGTTCGCAAAGAAGCCCCGGTAGGGTTGAGAATGTTATAGGCGAAGCTACTCCGGTAGGGTTGACGATGGTGTCGGAAAAGCGGCTCCGATAGGGTTGAGGAAGGTGTCGGTGAAGCGGCTCTAGTAGGATTGAGGAAGGTGCCGGAGAAGAGGATCAGAGGCTGTCGACAGGGGCGTCGGTGGGGCGGCTCTGGGGGTGTGGACGAATTGTCTCCGGTGGGGAGTACGAATGAGCTGCTGCAGATGCGCGGCGGTTGACGAGAGGACCGGCGAAGCAGATCCGGCGGCGTGGACAAGGCCGGCACTGAATGGGCTGTGGTACAGTGGTGGATGAGCAGTCTACTTGTTTCTAGGGGAGGTGGGAGGGGTAGATGCAGCCGCAGAAGCAGATCCAGCGTGGTTGACGCTGCTGGCAGTGAATGGGCTATGGTACGCTGGTGGATGAGCAGTCTAGGGTTTTGAGAGGGGAGGGGAGAAAGGGCGATGAAGTACGGACGGCGTGATGTAAGATGCTCTGGTGCTGTGGAGTTAGTCGTTTTTGCAGGAGGGGGAGAGGAAATGGGGGTGCCGTGTAGTGGGGGGAACCGGAAGTTACCAAAGCAGCCCCGACCTATCATGTAGATGAGGGTGGTATTGTAACTGTTGGTCTCTGTGCACGAAGGACAAAAGGGGAATTTTGCATGGTAAAGACTAAGGTGGCGGAAATTTTAGAAGGAGGCGGGAGATTTGCCGCCCGCAGGATCGTTCGTATCCAGTTTCAAATAATTTTTGACCGTTCTAGCGGGAAGGTCATGCTAGACTGTGTACACGGGGCACGTGTCAGCAGTTAATAACTGGTGTGAAGTCCACCCCAGAAAAAAGACAATAACTCGGGATGATGCGCCAATAACTTGGACGTTCACACGGGCGCGGCCAATCATACGGGTGTAGTGGCACGTTCACAAAAAAAGGGATCAAACGCTCAACCTACGTATTTCTCCTGTAAATAGATAATTTAGTGCCATTGTTTATTTACTTTAAACATAATGCATTGACGTGTTAGTGTAGAGGTGCACAAAAAGAAATGGATATTGTAGTCCGCTACTTAAAAGTGTTACCTCATATGATTACATAGCCTCCATTTCATAAATTGCGTACCCGTTTGAATTCATATATGAATATTACATATATTACTTCAAAATAGAAACTTAAATCATCCAAGACTAATGAATTTGAATGCAAGAGTAACAATGGTGCATGTACATGATAGCTACATTGGTTGTTTGAAGAAACATCACTGTAACTTTGGCATGCACAACTGAAAAGGTTTATTTAATAGAAAAAAATGTGATATGTGAGTGTCCAATCTTTACAGCGTTGAATCGATATTGTACCTTTGGCCACGATACGAAGTAGATATTGACTTATGTTCAAGCGATGCACGTCCACAATCGCTAGATAGTGATACATGAATGAATTGTGCAATCTCTCTCACACGCATACATATCTCATTTCCCTGTGGGCATCGGAATCACACACGCGCACTTCGTGTATTTCTCTCCCTTGGTCAGTGTTAAATTCGTCTTTCTACCCCATCCTACAAGTCTCTCACACAGAAACACACATGCTCTCTCTATCTAACACGCACACCCCTTTAATTCCGCCCACCCATAGCCATTAATGTCTCAAAGTATAATAATGTCTCTAACACATATGCCTAAGGTTAACTCGAGTTCCGGAACCATATGAATACATACAATGGGATTCCAACAGAGCACCTTTTGTTTTGAGATTTCTCTCTTTCTCTCTCTCACACACACACACACACACACACACATTGTTTCTCGCTTCATTTTTTCGGCACTTGCATGCACACACACCGTTTGTTTATCTTCGTGAGGCTTTAAGTATGCCTCACACAAATGCTATCTACCTATCCCTTAATATAGCTAGATATGTGTCACACAAACTCCTTCTCCCTCCTAGCAAGATGCCCATGCGTTGCACGGAACATCAAGATGCATTTGTATGAGAAGTTTATCTTGTGGGAGAAAATGATGAATGAGGGAATGCCTTATTTGCAAATGCGGAGAGGGGTGTGGGTATCTTTTTGCAAAATTGCCATAGTTTCCTTCCTATCCGTCGGATATAAATCGGATGGCCTATATTGCAGGATGGCAGGAACACCATCATCACCAACTCTGTTTTTTTATAAGAGTAGAGATATGTGAGTGTCACCCCCCCACACACACACCCACACTTCCCAACACCGAAAGAGTAGGGTGACACCTCGATCTTGATACTAATCTATCGACTGGCTTCTCTCTCAAACATACACACACACACACACACTACTCGGCACCGAAGGAGTAGGGTGGCACATCAATCTTGATAATAATCTACCTACTCCTCTTTCAAACACACACACACACACATACACACAAACACACACTCGCTAGTTGTGCCTCTATGCCTACCGCGCACACTCTCGATACGGCTTTCCCTCCCTCCCCCCAACAATGATAGCAGAAGGGTGACAACTCGATCTGATCATAATCTGTCAATTGGTTTCTCTCTCAAACATTGTGTCTCGGTGCCTCGCTCGGTAGCCCTCTCGATATGTAGACTTCTCGCGCGCGCACAGCTGTAGTGCCAATGACGCTGAGCCCAGTGTGCCTTGTTTTTACTGGCCTCATGTGATAGTTTTCACCCTATTTTTTGTTAATTAACAAGGCAACCTTTTCTTTGTTACTACTAGTGAATCTGAAATCATTCGGGGCAGACATAAAATATATCACTTCAACCCAATTATCGCAGCAACTATTTTAAAAGAAACTAGCTAGCTGCCCGTGCGTTGCACGGAATATCAAGATGCATTTGTATGAGTAGTTTATCTTGTGAGAGAAAAGGCTGAACAAGGGAAAGCCTTATTTGCAAACATGGAGAGGCGTGTGGGTATATTTTTGCAAAATTGCCATAGTTTCTTTCCTATCCGTTAGATATATATCCGACGGCCGATATTGCAGGATGGCACGCACACCATCGTCACCAACTCCGTTTTCTACTCCCTCCGTTCCTAAATACTCCCTCCATCCGAAAATACTTGTCATCAAAATGGATAAAAAGAGATGTATCTAAAACTAAAATACATCTAGATACATTTCCTTTTATCCATTTTGATGACAAGCATTTCCGAAATGAGGGAGTATTTGTCTTTTTAGAGATTTCAACAAGTGACTATGACCGGACCTTACCAACATACTCAAAAAAGTATTCCATAATTTTGATGTTAGCCTCTTTTCTTGGCGGTGCAGTGCCATCTGGATACCTCATAAATAAATCAAGGAAAAATCTGACCCCTTCCTGAAAAGACATACGGAGCAAAATGAGTGAATCTACACTCTAAAATATGTCTACATACACATCCGTATGTGGTAGTCCATTTGAAATCTGAAAAAGACAAATATTTAGGAATGAATGGAGTATAAGAGTAGACATGGAGATATATCTCCAACATGGTCTACAACAAAAATGTGTTGGGCTGTTTAGCGCCGGATGCTCGCTACGCGATGACATGAGTTCAAATTCTGTCTTTTAACTTTAGAATTTTTATATTATATATTACTTATTTAATATATACTTCTTTCGCTGACAGTGGAACCCACAGAGTACTTAGAATACAAGATTAAGGATGGACTTGTTTCTTTTTAACTTTCTGTACGAAGCTGTAGCCACCCTGCAAGTCTCGTGTACACTATACATGTAATTAAGTTTTTATAGAGGGACAATCATACAGGCAATTAACTCAAATGGATTGGATGTCACTCTATTATTTCTAGCATAAGAGCATCTCCAACGGCAGCCGGCAAATTTCCTCCCGCTTCCTTCTGCGGAGGACGACATCAAACGCCAGTGGCATAGATTTTTACAACTCTAACCAACCAGATGAAATTCGTGCAAACACTGACTGATTTCATATAAGCATGAAGGATTTCGTATAAAAAAGCCGGATCTTCATATAAACATGATGGATTTCATTACATTTACATGAAGTAAGCGGTGCCAATCCGGCTCTCTTGGTATAATTAATACTCCCTCCGTCTGGAAATACTTGTCCTAGAATGGATGTATCTAGACTTATTTTAGTTATAGATACATACAATTTATCCATTCTTAGAACAAATATTTCCCGCCAGCTGCAAAGGTAGTACATAATCTAAATGGCTGCCCGCGGATCCCTTTGTCTTCCTCATGTCCGTCAAACACTTGTGAGGTCGACGAAGCAGCGAAGAAACCACCTGAATGCGAAGTCGTCGCCTCGGCGGTGGCCTTCATGGGTCCCAAGTGGCGGCGGCCTCCCGTGTTCTACTTATCCTCGATGATGGCGGCGGACACGGAGAAGCTGGCACCGACTTGTCGCTCTCCATGCACTCGGCTTCTGTCTCTGCCTGCATGGCGCTGCCGCAGGCATGGGAGGTGCACCCACAGACACGGGAGGCACGACCACCACACACACTGGTGGCGCGGTACGACGAGGCAGCGACGACGCCCGTATCGGCATGCTCGCCGCCGTGCCAGCGTGGAGCAACTCGCCACTCCTCATCGAGCTAAACTAGAGCGGCGAGTTGCTGAACCATGCGCCTGCTTGGGACGGCAACTGGCTTCGTCGGGCCAAGTGAGGTTGGTTAAGCACCGCGCAACCTCGCCCGTATCCAGAGGGCTCGGCAAGCCACCCAGCCGGGTAATCTGCCGGAGAACGGCTCTTCGGAAGCCATCGGAAGAGTGGAGAAAACGGTGAAGGAGGAGATGGGGGAGCGGCGGAGGGGTGCGATTCTTGCCCACTGTCTGTCTGGCCTCGTGCAAATAGAGGGCGGACGGTAGGAGCTTGGCCGGCGTCTGGCCCCGTTTAAACTAAGGGCGGACGGGAGGAGCTCAGCCGGTGTTGCGTTTAATTCCGGCCCGCTCATGAATGGACCTGTGGCCGGAGTAGGATTCTCGATTTGCATGCGGGTTTAACAAAGGGGTTTAATGGAGGCGCCGGGCGTGTAGCAGGCGGCGTAGTACTATTTGATTTGACAGTAGTAATGAGCCGTCAAATCACAAAGGCCCTCGCCTCTCGTGAAATCGACCGAGCTAGACTGCCCCGCCCTCTAGCCTTTTAAAAAATGTATATACTCCACTTTTGTACAGTAGTAGTATCGATGGATTGCACCATGGAGCAAAACTTGAAATTAAAAAAAAACTGGTACATGTAGAGAGTGCTCGTCGCCAAATTATGCATATAGTACTATTAAAAAGGCTAGTCACAATAATGGTGTCCAGCACAAGTGCACAACCCACCCCTCAAATAAAACTAAGCACCCTGGAATTCTTTGACAAAACTAAGCACCCTGAAATTCTTTGACAACTATACTGCTGGCTATATGATGTTGGCCATATATATTGTACGTATATAATGTGAAGAAACGAGTGGTAGTACTATAACAACTAAAAGATAAAATGTAAGAAATACTAGTATGTACGTACTGAAGAGTTAAAGTAACGAGAAGAGACATAACATAGTTCTGCCGGGGGCTCAGCACAACACACCCCTCAAATTAAACTAAGCACACCTGAAATTAAACTTTGCAGCTACTCCTATAGATACTGCATTAGAACCACCATGAGCAACGACACTACCACCTTACTCGGAGTCCTCGTCCACGTCCTTGACATCGTCCTTGTCCCTCTTCCTCTTGGTCGATACTTCTTTGCTTGAACTGCTCACTTGGCTCTTGCTCTTCATCCAACCCTTGTAGATATTGAAACAAAGCTAGCCATTCATTGCAGCATAGTGGATGTGGTCTATATCTAGTACATTCTGCTGCCATGCATAATGATGAAACGTGTATGGAGGTTTCTCCAGTTTACGGTACGAAGGATGAACCATGGCTCCTGCCAGGGTCATCATTGAAGGCTGATGAGAGGACACCAGCCGACTACTCTGGAGGTCGAAGGGGTTGCCTACAACGAGGCCTATCCGACCTAGGACTTCTTTGTCGTTCGTAAAGTCTACAGTAACGAATTTTACTAGGTTGCTCTCGAGGAAGTTCTTAAAATCCAGGCATTCAACATCGGCATGGCATATGTGGTAGACCAAGCATAAGTCATGCACGCAAACCTGGATCACGGCGGGCTTCTTCCTCTCTTCATCCTTTAGATCCTTCTCTTGTCCCAGGACTATGGTATACTCAACATCTAGCCCGGTGACCAACTCATCATCTGAGTTTTCGAACATGCGTCTGAAGCGAGAAAGGCATCCTTTCACCGTCGCGGAAGAACGGGTGTAGATGACGTTGAACTCATCACCGGTGATGGTTCTAACCTTGTACTCACCGCCGATCATGGAGATTTGGGATGCCATGGATTTTGGAGGAGGGTTAGGATTAGTGGAACTGCCTTAATGTGAAAGGACAGGACAACTAGGAGCGAACCACCATAGTATTAAAGGGCGTGCGAGGGCGAGTAGGAGCAAACTGCCAGCGTGCGAACGGCAGGGTAGTGTCTTTCCATGCTCCCACGATACGGGCTTTTGAGAGCCCTTGGATCTGAGATCGAATGGTTGCATGGCGTGATTCTAGACCTATGCATGAATATCCTATCTTGGAGGGTTATTTTGCAAATTTTCAGCAACTTAGCATGCGACCGTTTGATCTCAGATCCAAGCGCTGCCAGCAGCCCGTATCAAGCTCGCTCCTACCACGACCGTCGCATCGCTCGCGCGGTCGCGCCCTTGGAGATTTAACACGGTGCGTTAGGCTATCTGATGTTGGCATGTCATACAGAGTCATCACTTAGTCACTCATACTACAACAAGGTTAGCTATAAGGTTGGCTATAATTGTGTTTTTTTACTTCTCTCTATCTCTTTCTTCGTACTCCCTCCGTCCCATAATATAAGAACAATTTTGACACTAGTGTAGTGCCAAAAACGTTCTTGTATTATGGGACACAAGGAGTACTAGTATTTATTGCATTTTCCAAGGAGTGATCTCTTCCAATGAAATGGTGTGCTTATTAGTTTTTTGTTGCTAAGTTTGCTTCATTTAATTATCTATAGACTCAAAATTGTCTTTTCACCTAGGTACATGCGCTTAGCACCATTTCTTCCTTGGGTCACCAAACTAGTCTCTCTCTTATTGATTAACTTGCCACATCAGACTTTATGCCTATGTGGCTAGCTTAGCACCTGTAGGAGCAAGTAAGTACAATAGTGCGCTTTACATGGCATTTTTGCATATGTGGAGGAAAGAGAGGCAAGGAAAAAGTGGAGAAGTGGGCTCTCATGCAAGAGCCAGCCTCTACTACATGGTGGACCATTGGGAGATGCACCTGTATGGAGATGGTCAGGAATTAGGAGACTCACGCCGGTCGTAGCGCCGCATTTAATATGATAATGGCAAGTCAAATCACGAGGCCCCACCTGTCCAGTAGTAACTCGCTGTCAAATCACACAGCCCTACGTTTGCAGCAGCCTACTCCCTCATCTTCTCGCGTCTCTGTCGAACCGACTAGGCGGAACTGCCCCGCCTACCGCGCAAGAAAAGCCCGCGCAGTATACTCCCTCCGTCTGGGTGACCAAGGTGGAGAGGAAAACGAGAGAACTTAATGTTTACTATTTGCTAAGGCTGGTTGTAATGGTAGTATCATAGCTATATCATGCATGCCAACTAGGCAATTTTGATGAGGTGTCATAGAATTAAATGAAGAAAGAGAGAGAGTTGAGTACTATGTGTCATACATGGCAATAAATAAAGTACTACATGATACTAATATATGATACTAAGTATTATTAATACAGTTTTGCTAGAACTCATCTAGATGAGATATAATTTGGTCTCATTCATCTTTTATAGCCATTGGATGTGATGCTATAAGATGTGTGTGTGCTGACGTGGGTTGTATTTGTTCTTGTTTTCAAAGTGAATGCGACCAAATTATATCTCATCTAGATGATTTCTAGGTACTCCCTTATTAATATCATTGCGTGTAATGAACTGACCACTGCATGTCATGTTTGATAGTCTCAAGTCATTAAAAGCATACAAGCCCCACATCTCTTATTGGTTGATTCCTCTATTTATGTCAAAAAATAAGAAACAACTGAGAGTTAATGCACCACGCCTATGTGTTTACTATTTGGTTTTCGTAAGATGACTTAATACTCACCTAGACGCAGGGAGTATTCGATTTGACAGCGAGCGGCGCAGTTGCCGATACGGCTTTAATGCAGATGAGGGAGGGAGTAACGGTTTCTGAAATGTTGAATGGCCAATGCATCCTCCTTCAATTAATGCAAGAGGGAAGTGATGGGAGGAGGTCCGGGAAAAGAGGCTGCACGATGTGAATGCAATGCAGTTTGCCCTCATTGCCCTCATATAAAGGCGTCCCTCCATTCCAATGCATCTACCACATCGTACGCACCTAAGCATTTTCCTAAGCAACTACACCAAGCACAAAAGAGCTCACTCCAGACCCATGGCAGCCATGCGCGTGAGCGGCCAGCGGCTGTGCCAGATGGTCCACAACGCCGGCCTGCGGCATGGCGCCGAGGATCGTCTCCAGACGGTGTTGGAGACCGGCTAGTGGATGGCCGCCGTCGATGCCAACTACGACTCTCAGTTGGACCAGATGATCGTTGCCACCAGCAACAAGTTCACCGTCCTTAAAAAGCTCGCGGACGACATTGCTGTACTCCTCTAGCCCGCGCACCAGGGATCCTCATTGTGTGCCACCCTAATCGGCCTCCATGGTCGGAACCTCTTTCAAGCACTAGTAGCCCTGCGACTGCTCGCCGACGCCACAAAGAATGTCCACCTGGAGGTTGTGCTCGCCGCGAGGCGCCTCGCCTCGCAAGAATTCGTTGACCTACACATCCACGTGTACGAGAAAATCGTGTACGTAGGTATCTACAAGTCCAGTGAGGACGCTACGACGTTGGCCTTCCTCAACCGGCTGGAAGCCTTGGATGCCTTTGCTGAGAAGCACCTCGACCTCGCCACAAAAGCCGCTGGTCAATGGCCCGGTGCACTAAGTTGAGGAGGAGGAGGTCGTACGTTAATGGATCCATCTTTCTTCTTGCCTTTTGTAACCACCACCGCGATCGCATCATCATGGCCTTAATTCTTATTATGCTGTTGCATTCTTGTTCCAGTCAATACCGACATGTGCGATCCCTTTGCTTAATTATATGCATCACTGTAACTAGTACTCCATCCGTCAATTTATAAGTTGTGCTTACCTTTTCCATCAACTTCGTGCAACGCGCGGGCATCTTGCTAGAAACACTAGAATATGTCTATATAATCCGTATGTGATAGTCCATTTGAAATCTCTAAAAAGACAAATATTTAGGTACGGAGGGAGTAATATATTAGGAGTATATCAAAACAAGACTGATTTCTTTCAAGTTTGTGAACAAATACTACTATTCTACTACTTTGGATCCGTCGGAACGCACAGGCACATTGCTAGTAAAAGGAAAAGGCCTGCCGCGTTCGCGTCGCACCCCCACACGCCCGGGAATCGGGAGTACTCCACGGCCCGTCTGGCACGACACATAGGTTAGGGAAGGCGTGTTGCCTAGCATTTTCACTTTCATGTGGGACCGCCGATGAGCAAACTGACTATTGGCAAACCGCACCCCGCCCGCCGCCGGGTTGGAAAGTAGAAACAAGGGGAAGATCTAGCTATAGCATGGAAGCCAAGAAATTTGGTGTCAGATGGGGCTCGTTGATAGAGTAGGAGCATTCCGTACTAGCACTACTCCTACTAGTACCAAGTTTGTAATCCTAATACTATATTACTAGTACTACCACTATACAACTAGTAGGTATGTGCACGACACAACATCGTAGGAACAAAAAACGGGAAGATCTTGTTTTGGGTGATTTTTTTTTCAATCAACGTAGTATGAATAAAATGATGTGGGGGGCACCCATGAAGCTTATGTGGCTTGGTTGCATGGCTACGAAAGGTTAGAGAAAAATAAATAGATAATGATTTTAGAGTGCACTCCACTAAATAGATATACTTTGGATCCATTGCAACGGACCGGCACATCTATATCTATACCCCTATATAGTGTGTGAAAAACTTTGAAAGTTCGTCGTTGGATGAAGCCACTCCGACGGTACAAAGATGGCAAATCCGAGCACTACTGGCCGTTGGATATCATCCACCAGATTCTGCCACATGTATAATCTAGAAGACTCCATGGTTGAACTTAATTCATGACTAACTTTGCCACAACTAAGCTTAGGCAAAGTTATTAGTTCTTCAAAATGAGAGCCACAAGTTGGCAAGCCTAAGGGAATCTTGCCACTTTTTTTGTGTATATCATGTGGGGCCTTAGTGTGGCTTGCCTAAGGTGTGGCTTGAACCAAAGACTCACCTAAGTTAATCAAACTTGCCTAACCTTATGTGTGGCAATCTTTGGCAATCTTATAACTGTGTGGCAAGATTCCCTTAGGCAAGCCAAAGTGTGGCTAACAAAGGGTTTGTTTGGTTCATGACTAACTTTGCCACAACTAAGCTTATGCAAAGTGTGGCTGCCACAAAAAGTGTGGCTAACAAAATGGCCACCACAAGTGTGGCAAGATTTGGCAAGAAGTTGAGTCTATACATGTGGACCATGTAACTAGAAAAGTATGACAAGCCACAAGTGTGACAATGAACCAAACACATGCCTAAGATATTGTGGCACGCCTAAGCTTAGGCGTGGCAACCTTAGGTTGCAAACCAAACAGGCCCAAAGCAACTCAACTAAGGCAAGTGTGGCAAGTGTGGCAAAAATCATGTGGCAATATATGGCAAAGATAGTCACAATTCAAACAGCCCTACTAACCAAACAGCCCCTAACCTTAGGCAAGTTTCGCAACATTGTATGATAAAGTGTGGCATTGCTAGGCCTAAAACCAAACAACCCCTGTTTCTGCCACAAAAAATGTGGCTAACAAAATGGGCACCACAAGTGTGGCAAGATTTGGCAAGAAGTTGAGTCTATGACATGTGGACCATGTAGCTAGAAAAGTGTGGCAAGCCACAAGTGTAGCAATGAACCAAACACATGACTAAGATATTGTGTCACGCCTAAGCTTAGGCGTGGCAACCTTAGGCTACAAACCAAACATCTATATATCTATACCCCTATATAGTGTGTGAATAACTTTGAAATTTGGTCGTTGGATGAAGCCAATCCGACGGTACAAAGATGGCAAATCCGAGCACTATTTGCCGTTGGATATGATCTACATTCCACTAGATTTTGCCACATGTAGAATCTAGAAAACTCCACATGTAGAAGCATAATGCACAATCCACCAGAATCTCATGCGTGCAATGCACGTGTACCTTACTAGTACTAGTTGGTAGTAGTAAGAAACAATTTCCAGTTTTGGCACGAGCTCGTACTGCGGGAGCACCACAAGGCCTGCTGTCGGTGTCAAAACCGGCGGATCTCAGGTAGGGGGTCCCGAACTATGCGTCTAGGCGGATGGTAACAGGCGACAAGGGACACGATGTTTTTACCCAGGTTCGGGCCCTCTCGGTGGAGGTAAAACCCTACTCCTGCTTGATTAATATTGATGGTATGGGTATTACAAGAGTTGATCTACCACGAGATCAGAGAGGCTAAACCCTAGAAGCTAGCCTATGGTATGATTGTTGTCCCTCCTACGGACTAAAACTCTCCGGTTTATATAGACACCGGAGAGGGCTAGGGTTACACAGAGTCGGTTACAATGGGAGGAGATCTTCATATCGTATCGCCAAGCTTGCCTTCCACGCCAAGGAAAGTCCCATCCGGACATGGGACGGAGTCTTCAATCTTGTATCTTCATAGTCCGGGAGTCTGGCCAAAGGTCATAGTCCGGCCATCCGGACACCCCCTAATCCAGGACTCCCTCAGTATCCCCTGAACCAGGCTTCAATGACGATGAGTCCGTGCGCAAATTGTCTTCGGCATTGCAAGGCGGGTTCCTCCTTCGAATACTTCATAGAAGATGTTGAACACTAGGATAGTGTCCGGCTCTGCAAAAATAAGTTCCACATGCCACCATAGAGAGAATAATATTTACACAAATCTAATCTGCTGATGTGTTCCGCGATGTGACATCATGCCACGGCCAAGCCTTTATTCATTTTACCATTCCATCTCAGCGCGTTTAGCAAGGCGGTTTCCTTGGCACGTCTTGTCGAAGTAGAGATCGTGTCCCCTTATTCCGGGATTCTCATCAATACGGGCGTGGGTAACCCAACCGCGCCTTTTGGTATGACTCTCTAATTGAAAGCGAGTCCCAAACGGTTACGGGGAGGGCTCTTGGTATTCAACTCCTTTATAAAGAGACCAAGGCTCGATTCCCTCTTCTTTCAATCCAATCGAATCCGCCCCTCGCCTCGAGCTACAACACTCAAGGTTTCTAGTTTTAGGCGCTTCGGACCTCCGACGATGTCCGGCTCCAACCTTCAAGGCCGGTGGGTGCCTTCCTCCGTTATGGAAGAAGACGTGCGAAAGCTGAGAGATGCCAGGTATCTAACCGGCGAAATCTCGCATAGGCTGCCTGCTCAAGGGCAAGCCATTCCTTCTCCTCAGCCCGGTGAGAGCGTGGTGTTCACATCTCACTTCCTTCAGGGGTTAGGTTTCCCGATTGATCCCTTTGTGAGGGGGCTGATGTTCTACTACGGGCTGGAATTTCACGACCTAGCTCCGGAGTCCATCCTCCAAATTTCATCGTTTATCGTAGTGTGCGAAGCCTTCCTCCATATCACCCCTCACTTCAGATTGTGGCTTAAAACCTTCAAAGTAGAGCCGAAGATGATCGAGGGGCAGCACGCCGAGTGCAGAGGAGCTATCATAAGAAAGATAGCCGGCGCTCCATGGCCCGAGGGCACTTTCCAAGAAGAGTTTGGCTTATGGCAACGGGACTGGTTTTATACCACAGCCCCCATGGGCACCACATGGGTGGCGCCTCCTGCTTTTCGCTCGGGTCCCCCACCACGGCGAGCGTCATGGGTCAATGAAGGGCTTATCTGGGGGCCGTCCAAAGACGTGCCCCTACTGCAGGACCGCATTCGAGATCTCCTAGAAAGAGATATTAACCTGACCGTAGTGGCGCCAGTTATGCTGATTCGCCGCACGCTGCCCTGCAAACGTCGCCCTCTTCACCTGTGGGAATTCAATCCGGAGGGACCGCGAGTCCTCCAACATTTTATGGGCGCAACGCCCATGAAGATGTACAAATTGTTCTTCGGACCACAAGCAAGGTGTCTGGACTTATCCGAGGACGCAGGTCTGAGCTGCAATCGCCAGGATGTTAAGGTAAGTAGCCCCATATTTGGACACACCATCCGTATTTTCATCATAAAGTGGCCCTTTAACAGAGCTATCCTTTGAACAGGAGTTGATAGCGAAGGCAAAGCTTATCAAGTGTCCAACCCCCCTGCCCGAGACCGCGCCAGATCCAGTGTTAACCAGGAGGCTGTAGATTATGCTTTCGGCAGAGGGCGAAGAGGGGAACCAAGGAGATACCGCCTCCACGAAGGAGACTGTCAAGAAGGGAGGAATCGATAATTCCCCCAACCTGGGAAAGAAAAGGAGTGCCTCTAAAGACCCGGAGGAGATGACCTCGAAACGGGGGAAGATATCTTTGTCAGAGGATCCGGCGCCGGAGACTGCGCCGGCCGCATTGCGCCTTCAAAGGGATCCGCTTTCCTCCGAGCTGTAAGTAAAGAGAGGGGCGCAAAAATTAGTGGCATCCGGGGAGATATCTAAGGAAGATAACCGAAATATTACCTTGCAGTTCAGATCTCAACCCTTCTCAGCAGAGCTTGTCTTCAGGGGATCTCCGTCCGGAGATGATAGAGAGCAAAACGCCTCCCCTAGCTGCACCGACTTATGAGGCAGGCGACCCCGAGGTGTCGTCCCGGCGGGTTTCTCCAAGTCCGGATCCTGAAAAAGGTCGTCGGGCTAGTCCGGTGCCCTCTGGTGCACGGTCAGAGAGGCTGAGGGATCTTCTCGGGCGTGCATCTATCTCAGAAGAACACCTAGGTTGATGAACACGGTGATAGGAAGGATTGCGTCCGCGGAAACCGTATTGTACGAGGCCGCCAAGAGTTTACTGACAGGCTTTGAGGTACATGAAAAGGTGTACCTATTGGTAGAGCCGCATAGAATGCGCCCTGTATAAATAGTAGCCCCTAAGACTCTGTGTGTCGTCAAGAGTGATGGCGCACAGAGGATCAAAACCCCATGTATAAAATGTTACCTTTTTATGAAGGTGGCGAGGCGTTTGGTGGCTAGCCGGACTGATGAATTTGCCGAGTTAAAGCGGCAACTGGACGTGGCAGATGCCGACATCGCGCTTGTAAATAAGCGGCTAGACGAGGCACAAGGTATGCTCTACAGATATCTGATAAGAGGAGTTTGATGCTCGTTTCTTACAATATATATATGCTTATTTCAGATAGTGATGCTTCCGTGGAGAACCTTCGGGCAGAACTTGCCCGAGCCAAGGAGCAAACAAGAAAAAGTGATGCGGCGGCCGTTAAGGCGGCTGAAGAGCTGAAAGCCGAACAGGCTGCTCACTGCCAGAGTAAGAAGGCAATAGCCAAGATGGCTGTAAAATTGAAGGATGCTGCCGACCGCTGTAAATTTCTCGAACAAGAAGAAAGGGCGGCTCAGAAGGACCTTGAGAAGATCACTGCCAAGGCCAAGGATGCTCGCTTTGTGATGAGAGCTATGAAGGAGGAGCTGCGTCAGGCCGGGGATATCACGGCTGGAAAGCCCCATATGCTGTGGATGAAGTTCGGGGATCCTAGGTATGCTCTGTTAGACTGGTAGTGGAGTGTGGAAAACACTTATCTGGATGTGGCAGCGAGTGCGGCGGACCAAACCGAACACTTCCACATAATTTGGAAGAACTGTTTTGGTCGCAATTCCACAAGCCAGAGCGCCCACTTTCGGTACCCGACCGTTTGGCCGCCTTTGTGGATCTAAATAGGTTATCCGGACTCGCCATGAAGTATGTCGCGAGTCATTTGTGGCCGGGGGAGCCAGAGCCGAAAAGTTATTTTGGATTGGTGCAGCAGTTCCTTGATTCTGTGCCGCATGTAGAGGTCGGCGTGTATAGAGGGTGCACAAATGGCTCTTGCCCGTGTCAAGACATACTGGGCGGATATGCAGGCCAGTGTTGTCGCATCCCAGGATTCTGACAAAGGCCGGGTATCTGCCAAGCACTACATTGAGGAAGTTCTTCCGGGCGCTCGTTTAATAGAAGCGCAGTGCTCGAAGGATGTTTTGTTCAAATAGCAGGTGCTATTGTAAAAGAAATATTTTGATAGAATATAAAAGATTTTTATACTTGTGCTTGCAAGAATTATAACACCTCCTGTGCGGCCGTTAATGTATATGTGTATATAACCTGAAAGATGGCAGTTGTTGGCTTCAGCCCCCACGCATATAATGCGGGGGTGTTCGCAAAAAATGCGCCTTTTCACACTTAATCCAACGTCTTGGTCCTACAAAGGAGGTGATAGAGCGGCGAACGAGGCAACCAGACTATAATGCTTTATCACTTTCACTTAGCCATAGGAGTTTGACATTGGGTTACTCAATAGCCCCTGGAGGCACCGCGCTCTCCCGAATCCGGGGCGCGTGTGTGCCTGACCGGGAAGCGGTCCTTTGTTAATGCGGAGGAATCCTAGAGATTCTGAGAGTCATCGAGTGGTTGACCAGTCTCTCGCTATATCATGACAGTCAGTTTTCGGCTTTCTCTACTGAGGTGCTCGCCTGGCCGAACCGGGGCACAATCGCAGTAGTTCTCCTGGTGCCGCATTAGCCGATATAACGGAATGTAAGGCAGCAAAACACAGGAGCCGGGCAAACCCAACATTTGACCAAAGACATGATTCGGAGCTGATGCATATAAGGCCTAACTCGCGACGCCGAACACTCCCTAAGGTATTCGGTCTTTATGAAGACGGGCCAAAACAGAGCCCTTGGTAAAAAAGCCCCTGGTGTCCAGGTACGCGCAAAATTCTGGCGTGGCCACATGCCAAAATGCCAGCCTCCTCCTCGGTTATGGCGAAAACCGGGGGATGTTTTCAACAAGAGACAGTAAAAAAGGTTTACGCAGGGTCTTAATCTGAAAAGAATCCTTGGAACAGGTCCCTACTGCACGTCTGCGCGTGTGTCTCCGTTGTGCCGTATCCTGGACGGGCGTAGCACGATGTTCGTCTATGAAAAAGAGGAACTTTAGTAAATAAGCGTGCGAGAAATCTATATTAGAATAAGCAAAATATAGTTGGAGCAAGAAGGGAGCCGCATTGTCTCCTGGCGTAAACATGCGGAGCCCCTTGTACAGGGTTGTGCAGCTATTAAGTCCATGTGTGTTGACGTCGGACTCGTCTAGCCGTGTCCGGAATAGTAGGGCTAGATTAGTGTGCGGCTGTCCAGGCGGCCGCACCCTTACCCGTATTTTGGGGGTCAATTGTCATTCCCCTGTGATGAGATGATGCCTCGTGGGCCGGGCATTTTAAGTGTAAGGGATGCATAATGCGGTATTGCGTTAAAGCGGGCGAAAGCTTCATGTCCAGGAGCGCTTGATAGCGACTTACGAATGGGGCGATGTGGAAGGTTAGCTTTTCGCTTCGGAAGTTGTCGGGTGAGCCGAACACGACTTCTAACGAAAGGGAACCCATAGTCTGGGTATCTAGACCCGGCGTGGCTCCTCGAAAGGAAGTTTTGCCACGGCGGATTAGCGCTGGGTTTACCCCTAGTTTGTGGATTGTGTCCTGGTATAACAGGTTTAAGTCACTGCCGCCGTCCATAAGGACTCGTGTAAATTGTAGTCCGTCAATAACCGGATTCAAGACCAAGGCAGTCCAGCCTGCGTTCCGGGCCCCTCTGGAGTAATCCCGATGATCAAAGGTGATTGGTTGTAACAACTAGTGGCGGTGCTCCTCTGGGGCTGGCTGTATGGCGCGTGTCTTCATAAGTGCCATTTTGTTTTGCCCTTTTGTCATATGAAGTGAATTTACTGTTTTGACTTCTTGTGGGAACTTCTTTTGTTCTCCGGTGTTCTGCTTGTGGGGTGCGTCGTCATCCTCGCTTGGTGTGTCGAGCCCCTTGTGTTCGGCATTGACTTTGCCGGACTGCTTGAAAACCCAACAATCTCTGTGGGTATGGTTTGCAGGCCTCCCGGGGGTGCTGTGGATTTGACATATTTTATCCAGGATTTTCTTGAGGTTAGACAGCTCGTCCCTGTCATCTTTGGGTGGCGGCTTTTTCTGATTTTGCTAAGAGCTTTTGAATCCGGCGTTGACTGCCGTGCTCGTTGGGCTGTTATCCTTGATTCGGCGCTGTTATTTGTTACGGAGAGGTTTCTCATTTCCATCTCTAGGTTCGGATGTACTCGGGTCGCTGGTGCTGCTTCTTGCCAACCAGCTATCCTCTCCCGCGCAAAAGTGGGTCATGAGGCTTGTTAATGCGGCCATCGTTCTTGGCTTTTCTTGGCCAAGGTGTCTGGCGAGCCATTCGTCTCGGACGCTATGTTTGAAAGCTGCTAGGGCCTCAGCGTCCGGACAGTCGACTATCTGATTCTTTTTAGTAAGGAATCTGTTCCAGAGATTCTGGGCTGACTCTCCGGGTTGCTGAGTTATATGACTCAGATCATCTGCATCCGGAGGTCGGACATAGGTCCCTTGAATATTTGCCCAGAAAGCCTCCTCGAGCGCTTCCCAACTTCCCATGGTGTTTTCGGGAAGGCTTTTAAGCCAATGCCGGGCTGGCCCTTTGAGCTTAAGGGGTAAGTATTTGATGGCATGAAGGTCATCTCCTCTGGCCATGTGTATGTGGAGGATATAATCCTCTATCCGGACTCCGGGGTCTGTTGTTCCGTCGTATGTTTCTATTATCACAGGCTTGAATCCCGCTGGAAATTCGTGATCCAGCACCTCATCGGTAAAACATAAGGGATGTGCGGCGCCCCTATATGTAGGTGTGCCGTGATGTTTGGATATTTTTTGCATTGTATTGCTCACTGGAGATTGCTTTCTTGGGCCATAGATGGATCTGGTTGGGCCGGTTGTTTGATGTGAATCCTTAGGCGGATCGCTCGCCATATTGAGTGCGACACCCTTTGTCGCTTTAGATCGATCGTTGGGTTGTCTATCCGACCTAGTGGCTTCCTTTTTTTTGGCTGTGGGGGCTTTATGGCCTCTTCATCAAATTCCGGTAGTAGTTGCCGCTTCGGATAGCTCTTTGTGTGACGATTGTTGCCGTACTTGTGTGCAGTATTGAGTACTTTGTTCCATCTGATCCTGAGTGCATCTTCTGCTGTTTTGAGCCTCCGCTTCTGCTTTTTCAGGCTACGTGCAGTGGCAACGAGCCTTTGGTGGAGGTTCTGATGTTCCAGCAATTTGTCCGGCGTGAGGTCATCCAGACTATTATCTTTTCCGGGGATTGGTTGTTTGGATTGCCCGTCCTGTTTGGACGGTTGCTCAATGGCATGTTCGTCTTCCGTTGATTCGCCCTGCTCTATGGCTGGGTCTTTGTCGAGGTGGGGCTTTGCGTGGCGCTTACGTCGCCGCTTTGATTATTTTTCGAGGGAAGATCCCTGTTTGCGCCCTTTTGATCCTTGTTGTTATCCCTTTTGGGTGTCCACCATGTATACATCGTATGATGAGGTGGCTTTCCAGTGCCCTATAGGTGCTGGTTCTTGGTCGTCTCCTTCATCGGCGTCCATACCATCGATGTCTCCAGAGTCAAAGTCGAGCATGTCGGTTGTATCGTCGACCGTGGCTACAAAGTGGGTGGTGGGTGGGTTTCGAATTTCTTCATCGTCCGTATCCCAACCCTGCTGACCATAGTCCGGCCAGGGCTCTCCTGACAAAGAGAGAGACTTTAGGGAGTTCAGGATATCGCCAAAGGGCGAGTGCTGAAAGATGTCCGCGGCGGTGAACTCCATGATCGAAGCCAAATCGGGTTCGATCGGAAGGGGTGCAGAAGATTCGGAGTCCGGAATGGAGTCCGGCACCTTGGAGTCACGGGCCTCACAAAGGACTAGGCTGGTATTCGGCTCTATCGCCATAGGGATTGCGGCTCCTGGGGCAGCGTCCAGCCGTCCGTCCCTGGTCAGTGCAGTCAGCTCCGAGCTAATGGTCGGAGCGGATACCTGAGCGGCACTCTAGGCGCTGTCCGGCGGCAGAGCTAGATCATGCCCATCGAGACAGTGCGGCACGCTTGTCTGTGGCTCGAATCCGTCGAAGATCAAGTCCCCGCAAATGTCGGCCGTGTAGTTTAAGCTTCCAAACCTGACCTGATGGCTAGGGGCATAGCTTTCGATCTGCTCCAGATGGCCAAATGAGTTGGCCCACAGTACAAAGCCGCCGAATACGAAGATCTGTCCGGGGAGAAAAGTCTCGCCCTGGACCGCGTCGTGGTTGATGATCGAAGAAGCCATCGGGCCTAAAGGCGACGACATAGAGGAACTCTCAATGAAAGCACCAATGTCAGTGTCAAAACCGGCGGATCTCGGGTAGGGGGTCCCGAACTATGCTTCTAGGCGGATGGTAACAGGAGACAAGGGACACGATGTTTTTACCCAGATTCGGGCCCTCTCAGTGGAGGTAAAACCCTACTCCTGCTTGATTAATATTGATGGTATGGGTATTACAAGAGTTGATCTACCACGAGATCAGAGAGGATAAACCCTAGAAGCTAGCCTATGGTATGATTGTTGTCCCTCCTACGGACTAAAACTCTCCGGTTTATATAGACACGTGAGAGGGCTAGGGTTACATAGAGTCGGTTACAATGGGAGGAGATCTTCATATCGTATCGCCAAGATTGCCTTCCACGCCAAAGAATGTCCCATCCGGACACGGGATGGAGTCTTCAATCTTGTATCTTCATAGTCCGGGAGTCCGGCCAAAGGTCATAGTCCGGCCATCCGGACACCCCCTAATCCAGGACTCCCTCACCTGCCGCAGGATTTACATTTCCCTCTCGGGGCCCACGGGACCGAACTTCAGTGGCTTAGTGCCCGGCCTATGAGTCAATGACATGCGGACCTTAAATGTGGCTAGCCCACATGTCATTCTCATGGTGGTGGCATGGTTCGTGGCTCACTCGTTCGGGATGAACCGATCGGTGGTGGCGTGGCCGTGGCGAGGGTGCCACAGCTGGGCGTCGGGGCGTTACAAGGCGTAGATGGCCACAACGGCGGGTACTACCTGTAGTACAGAAGTACTCCAGCTGAGGATTGATGCCCGGGACAAAATGTGTCACAGCCGCTGGATGAAAATTTGATGGTGCGGGAGTACAGATTGGATCACTGCAGCGGACCAAGCAAACCGCGTCCAATCGGGTGTGTCTGTGGTAGAAAGTTGATGGTCGCCGCAGTTCAGCTGGCCCGCATGTCATGCACACAAAGGCAGAGGAGCGATGGGGCCGAGAGGGATGACGCGAACAATCCTACCATTCTGTCACTAACATGTGGGACCCACAAGCGTTGGTCCCACCTGTTCGCGAAGGAAAGGCAGGGCAAGGCAGTGATAGCCACGTCAGAGGATCCATGTCCACGTCGGGGGACGTTGTGCTGTTGGTTGGTGCGGCATCGTGGGAATCGTGTGTGTGTGGCAGTGGTAGAAACAAGAAACATGATGGTCGCCGTGGTTTAACTTCCATGGACAAGCTGTCATGTCTGCTGACACATGTATATCAAAACTAGAGTGTTTATCTTTCAAGCACGTGAACAAGTATTATTCTACTACTTTGGATCCATTGCAACGCACGGGCCAGCACATTGGTAGTATAGTGTCTATCTCTATCTCTAGAGGCCTTCCCTCGTTCATCCTTTTCTCTCACAAGATAAACTACTCATACAAATGCATCTTCAGGTTCCATGGAATGCATGAGGATGTTTCCTTGGGGGTCTCTCCAGCGCGGCGTGGCCGTAGTTGCAAGATGACGCCCCTTGAGATGCCGACGTTGAGGGGCACTCGGATTTCCTCCGATGAGCAGGTAAGATGAGTTTGATCATGTAGTAAATGCATTCTAAAGACTACTTCCATGTCCATTTCCTAATTCTCCCCCTGCCCACTGTTTCACAGGTTAGGCTCGGTGCGAGTGGAGATTGGCTTGCATATGTACGGGAGGGTACCAACATCAATTTGCATAACATTTACAACGGTGACACAATTCCCGTAGAACCTTTGTCCAACATTGGGATCAGCCATGCAACGGGCCACCGCATGAATTTGTACGATGGAACCACGGTGAGATTGAATAAGATAGCATGAACCTTGCACATGGCGGTCAAAGGCGGACCATGCTGCCTGCGGCTGATATATTGCCGTACGAGTACGAATACGCTGTGCTCCTTTCTAACCGCATCTTCGCGGTGACAAACCAGGGGACTTATTTTGTATGGGACACATCCTACGATATACTCCCTCTCTCCCAGTTTATTTGTTTTGAATCTTTTCGTTTTATAAGTTTCAAATTCAAATTTAGAGCTCCCCATCACATGTTGAGATTACAATGTCCATTAAATCGTTGCGTGCATGTATAGTAAAGAAACAAATCTCGAGTTTGGCACGAGTTCGTGCAGCGGTAGCACCACAAGACCTGGCGCAGGAGTTACATTTCCCTCTCAGGGTCGTTGGGGCTGAGCTTTAGCGCCTTACTACACCTACCTTTGAGTCAATAACATGTGGACCCGATAGGTGACTAGTCCACATGTAATGCTCCCGAAGGCAGAGGGGCAGTGGGGCCAAGAGGGGTGAGCCGCAAGTCAGGGGACGTGTGGTGTCATGGGTTCGAGCGACGTCGTGGGAATCGCGTGTGGCTGTGGTAGAAACTTGATGCTCGCCGCATTTTAGGTGGCCCACATGTCATGCACACAAAGGCAGAGGGGCGATGCGGCTGAGAGGGTGAGGCGCATGTCGGGGGACGTGGTGCCATGGGTTGGAGAGGCTTCGTGGGAATCGCGAGATGAAACGTGATGGTCGCCGTTGTTGAACTTCCATGGACAAGTTGTCATGTCCACGGACACATGCACTGCATACCGATCACTGGAAGGAGTAGCAGAGAAAGCTATATATGCGGATAAATAGTTCATTATAGTCAAGCGGACCCATGCTACTACTCTGTTCCAAAGACATGCACACCATCAAAATAGTCCTTCTATATCAATATACACCGAGAGGGAATAATTTTTTTACAAGAGAGAAAATAGTTCATCCATCCATAATGCCCTCCTGCTGGTGCAGCTTCTTCTTCTTCTTCTTCTTCTTCTTCTTCTTCTTCTTCTTCTTCTTCTTCTTCTTCTTCTTCTTCTTCTTCTTCTTCTTCTTCTCATTTTCTGTGGGAGACGGCTTCGCAACAAGCTCCTTGGACCTTGTAGCTATCTCGAAACTCACACGGGCATTGAGGGCAGCATATTTTATCCGCTCGTACGTCAAGGGATAATTCTCCCATCCAGACGACCTTAATGCCACCGTCTCATCACCCTTCTGAAGATTTGTACCGAGCACAAAATTTACTATGTCAAATAGGGATGATGTCTGTTTATCACAATCTTCTACAGGAATTTTGATTCTGGTTTGTAGGTCAGCGATGCTTTTCAAATCAAGGTTGTACGGCTCCATTTTCTGTTTGTCCCCTTCGATGGCTGCCCCATAGAAGTATGCGTCCTCCCGAGACAAGAAATCGTGAAGCTCACCTGGTATGGAGGGCGAGTGTATGATGTGGTACACCAAAACATCATCTTGGAGGCACAGCTGAAGGACGGTGGCACGTTGGATCTTCCCAGGGGCACGCTCCGTGTACTCTGCGTCGAGACCGATGACCCTCGTCTCTACCTTTTCGACGGAGTTGGATACATTGTTGATCCACTTCCGAACAACCCTTGGGTGGACGGTGATGGTGGCAATTATGCTCATCGAGCCTTTGACGAGGACATATTGGACGCTAAAAACCTGCATCTCGATCTCTTTTGCTATTTGGAACCGCTGGAACGGAGGGAAATGGTTTGGAGAATTAGGATTAGATGGCTAGTCTAACTGAAGTAGTAGATGATTATTTAAAGAGGTTAAAACAATGTGAACGCAGTGGGGTTTGGATGCAAATGAAGACGAAGGGGAGGTGAAGAAGCCGAGGAAAATCGGTTCCTGATGGAGAAGTAAATGGGAGAAGTGGCATGCAGGTAGTTGATTAGACGGCTAGGTAGACTAAACAAAAAGGCTATGCAGGTAGACTGATGAGTCGTACCTATTCGTGTACGTGCCCATCCTTCCTGATAGGTGGGACCTATGCAAACAGATAAAAAATGTGTCGTAGATGGTTCAGATGGATATTGGCGTGTGAGTGGGAGACACAACATTCTCTGGTTAAGGAATACTCCCTCCGTTTAGGTGAGTAAGTCACCTTATGAAAATCAGGTTTTCCCAAAACCTTTAGGAGTGGAGCATTAACTTCCTGCTCGATCCCCTCCCAGCCTCGTTAACCAGCATTCTCTTCCTCTGCTGCCGCGTTCTACCTTTCCATTTTTCCTCTTCTCAAGTGTGGAATGATTTGCATGTCGTCCTTGATGCACCAGAACAACCACTGCATGCATCGCGGCAGGGCGTTGATTGGGCATGCACGAGAATTTGATTCTGCTCGCAATATGGATGATACCTGAACGATGAAGTGAAGAGGCATGCTAGCACGGGAGACCTATTTCCGCTATACAATACTGGAGTACTCATGTTCCTACTAGTAGTAATAGTAGTAGTACAACTGTGGTACACTTGATGGTCAAAATACTATTCATCCAGTCCTCACAGTGAAGTGACAACACCCTGCGCCTGACACTAGTCCAGGCGGCGTGTTCGGGTTAAATTCAGCCTCACCCTATGCACTGTGCAGTCTGTCGCCGCCGCTGTACATCACATTGGCGCCTCGCCTCATCTCACTCTCCCCTCCCATAGCACCACTCCATCTCCATCTCCTTCTCCGTCTCCGTCTCCATCTCACTGTGCCCCCGTGTACCGTTGCCTCGCTCGCCTCGCCCAGTACCACTATTCCCTCGCTAGTTGCTCCAGCACCGACAGCCTTCTCCCCCGTAAATCAAGCCCCCAAAAACCCCCACCTTCCAAACTCCACCATGGCCGAACACGAACCGCGCAGCATCCATATGAGCCGCGATTGGAGCAATCTCCCCAGTGACATCCTCGACCTCTGTTGTTCGTGTATGGATATGTTGAGCGCCCTGCGGCTGGCTGCATGCTCGAGGGACATGCACACGACCATCGTTGAAGCGAGGCCTAAGCTTTTCAAGACACCCTGCTTGCTGCTATCTGGTCTTGCGAGATTGGCTCACCATGATACGGAGGCATATGAGGGAGTCCTAGATTAGGGGGTGTCCGGATGGCCGGACTAAGACCTTTGGCCAGACTCCCGGACAATGAAGATACAAGATTGAATACTCCGTCCCGTGTCCGGATGGGACTTTCCTTGGCGTGGAAGGCAAGCTTGGCGATACGATATGAAGATCTCCTCCCATTGTAACCGACTCTGTGTAACCCTAGCCCTCTCCGGTGTCTATATAAACCGGAGAGTTTTAGTCCGTAGGACAAACAACAATCATACCATAGGCTAGCTTCTAGGGTTTAGCCACTCCGATCTCGTGGTAGATCTACTCTTGTACTACCCATATCATCAATATTAATCAAGCAGGAGTAGGGTTTTACCTCCATCGAGAGGGCCCGAACCTGGGTAAAAACATCGTGTCCCTTGTCTCCTATTACCATCCGCCTAGACACACAGTTCGGGACCCCCTACCTGAGATCCGCCGGTTTTGACACCGACATTGGTGCTTTCATTGAGAGTTCCTCTGTGTTGTCACCTTTAGGCCCGATGGCTTCTTCGCTCATCGATCGCGATGCGATCCGGGATGAGACTTTTCTCTCCGGACAGATCTTCGTATTCGACGGCTTCACACTGCGGGCCGACTCGTTTGGCCATCTGGAGCAGATCGAAAGCTACGCCCCTGGCCATCAGGTCAGGTTTGGAAGCTTAAACTACACGGCCGACATCCGCGGGGACTTGATCTTCAACGGATTCGAGCCACGACCGGGAGCGCCGCACTATCACGATGGGCATGATTTAGCTCTGTCATTGGACAACACCTAGAGCGTCGCTCAGGTGTCCGCTCCGACCATTAGCTCAGACCCCACTGCACCAGTCAGGGACGGACCGTTCGACGCCGCCCCTGAAACTGCAAACTCTATGGCGATAGAGCCGGATATCAGCCTAGTCCCTCGCAAGGCCGGTGACTCCAAGGTGCCGGACTCCAATCCGGACTCCGTAAATCCTGCACCTCTTTCAATTAAGCCCGATTGGGATCCGGTCATGGAGTTCACCGCCGCGGACGTCTTTCAGCACTCGCCTTTCGGCAATATCTTGAATTCATTAAAGTCTCTCTCTTTGTCAGGAGAGCCCTGGCCGAACTACGGCCAATACGGTTGGGATGCGGACGACGAAGAAATTCGAAGCCCACCGACCACCCACTTCATAGCCACTGTCGACGATCTAACCGACATGCTCGATTTCGACTTCGAAGATATCGACGGTATGGACGCCGATAAAGGAGACAATCAAAAACCAGCACCTATAGGGCGCCGGAAAGCCACCTCATCATACGATGTATGCATGGTGGACACATACAACAGAAACTACAATGAGGACCAAAAGGATGCGGCCAGGGATCGCTCCCCCGAGAAACAATCAAAGCGGCGGCGTAAGCGCAAGGCCAATCCCCACAAAGACCCATCCATAGAGCAGGGTGAATCAACGAACGATGAACATGCCATCAAGCATCCGTCCGAACAGGGCGGACAATCCGAACAACTAATCCTCGGGAAAGATAATAGCCCGGACGACCTTACGCCAGACAAATTGCTGGAACATCAAAACCTCCACCAAAGGCTCGTTGCCACTGCACGTAGCCTGAGAAAGCAGAAGCGGAGGCTCAAGACAGCGGAAGATGCACTCAGGATCAGATGGGGCAAAGTACTCAATACCGCACACAAGTACGGCAATAGGCGCCACACAAAAGGCTATCTGAAGCGGAAAATACTACCAGAATTTGGTGAAGAGGCCATAAAGCCCCCATAGTCAAAAAATAAGGAAGCCACAAGGTCGGATAGATGACCCTATGATCAATCTCACGCATCAAATGACGCTGCACTCAATACGACGCGTGATCTGTCCAAGAATTCGCATCGGAAAACTGGCCCAACCAGATCCATGTACAGGCCAAGAAAGCAAGCTCCAGTGAGTGATGCAATCGAAAAAATACCCGAACACCGCGGCACGCCTAAATACAGGGGCGCCGCACACCCCCTATGTTTTACCAATGAGGTGCTGGACCATGAATTCCCAGCCGGATTCAAGCCAGTGAACATAGAAGCATACGACGGAACAACAGACCCTGGAGTCTGGATTGAGGACTACATCCTCCACATACAGATGGCCAGAGGAGATGACCTCCACGCCATACAATACTTGCCCCTTAAGCTCAAAGGGCCAGCCTGGCATTGGCTTAAAGGCCTTCCCAAAAACACCATAGGAAGTTGGGAAGTGCTTGAGGATGCTTTTCGGGCAATTTTTCAAGGGACCTATGTCCGACCCCAGGATGCAGATGATCTGAGTCATATAACTCAGCAGCCCAGAGAGTCAGCCCGGAAACTCTGGAACAGATTCCTTATAAAAAAGAATCAGATAGTCGACTGTCTGGACGCTGAAGCCCTAGCATCTTTCAAGCATAGCGTCCGAGACGAATGACTCACCAAACACCTCAGCCAAGAAAAGCCGCGAACAATGGCAGCGTTAACAAGCCTCATGACCCGCTTTTGTGCAGGAGAGGATAGCTGGTTGGCGAGAAGCAGCACCAGCGACCCGAATACGTCCAAACCTAGAGATGGGAACGGGAAGCCGCGCCGTAACAAAGAACCGCGCCGGGTAAAGGACAACAGCCCGATGAGCACAGCAGTAAACGCCGGATTCAAAAGCTCTCGGCAAAATCAGAAAAAGCCGCCCCCCCAAAGACGATAGGGACGAGCTATCCAACCTCAACAAAATTTTGGACAAAATATGTCAAATCCATAGCACTCCGGGGAGACCTGCAAACCATACCCACAGAGATTGTTGGGTCTTTAAGCAGTCCGGCAAGCTTAACGCCGAACACGAGGGGCTCAACACACCAAGCGAAGATGATGATGCAGCCCACAAGCAGAACACCGGAGAACAAAAGAAGTTCCCACAAGAATTCAAGACAGTATACTCCATGTGACAAAAGGGAAGAGCAGAACGGCACCCACGAAGACACTCGCCGTACAGCCAGCCCCGGAGGAGCAACCCCACTGGTTGTTACAACCAATCACCTTTGATCATCAGGATTACTCCAGAGGAGACCAAAACTCAGGCTGGACTGCCTTGGTCATAAATCCAATTATTAACGGACTCCAATTTACAAACGCCCTTATGGACGGCGGCAGCGACTTGAACCTATTATATCAGGACACAGTCAGCAAACTCGGGGTAAACCCAATTATAATCCACCTCGCCAACACTTCCTTTAAAGGAGTAACGCCAGGACCGGATACCCCAAGTATGGGTTCCCTTGCGTTAGAAGTTACGTTCGGATCACCCGACAATTTCTGAAGCCAAAAGCTAACATTCCACATCGCCCCATTCGTAAGTCGCTATCAAGTGCTACCGGGATGTCACATCCCTAGTCTGGTATGACCTAGGCTAGCTAGCCATTTGTGCATCATATTTAAATTTCATTTAAATTTGAAATGAGGATTGGTGGAACCCTCAGAATCATTTTTGGAAATGACCCAAATAAAAATTTCTCCAAAAAGGGTCCAAGAAAATGCTCATGATGCCCTCTAAAAATATTGGACAGAGGTAAAAATCAAAACAATATTTTTAGGAGCTCATGGACATTTATTTTGGCCATTTGGATTAATTCGATAAATATTTGCATTGGAAATATATTTCTATATATATGAAATATGGCCCAAAAATTATGCCATTTACAAAAGAGCTCTGGAATAATATATCCAGCTCCTGCAAAAATTGGCATAATAAAATTAAATGATTTAATATATTTATTAAATCAAACAAATGTCAGAAAATTAAAAAAAGAACAGAAATAAGAGGAAGGAGGGACTTACCTGGGCCTCCCCCCCCTGTGCGGCCCAGCTGGCCGGCCCAGCCGACTGGCTAGCGCCAGTCGTCCCCCTCCTCGCGCCAGGAGGCCAGGGGCGTGTGGCCGGCGCGTGCGCACCGCCGTGCCGCCACGACACCTGCCTGCCTGTCCTCCCCCTCGACGCCTGGACGTCCGGGACGTCGCCACGCAGCCGCCCCGGGTCCTCTTCCCTCCCTCTCGCTCTCCCCCCTCCTCTGGTTCTCTCTCCCCCTCGCACACCCGAGCGCTGCCGCCGCCATCGCTCGCCGTTGCCGTAGCCACCGCCTCCCCCTCGCCTCCCCGTCGTGCCCAGGAGCTCCGCTTCGTCGCCAGCTACCTCCTCGCCGAGCCAAGCAAGCCGGAGTGCCCCGAGGAGCCACCATCGCCATCGTCTTCCTCCTCGGGCTCCGCCGTCCGCCGACGTCGATTCGCCGTCACCAGGTCCTCCCCGACCCCGCTGTGCTGCTCTGCGTGATCGCGGTGAGCTCCGCCGCCGTTCCCCTCTCTTCTCCCTCCCGTTCCCGTGCCGTAGCACCGCTCCCCACCACGGCCGAAGCTTCTCGCCGCCGTCCATGTCGCCGTCGCCGTCTCGGCCCGCCTCCGCCCAAACCCAGCCCCCCTTCGCGCTCCTGGTGCCACGAGGGTGCCGCCGAGCCCCTCAGGTGGCCTCCCCGTGCCCCGCAGCCCGACCCCGCTCGCGCCCGAACTCCGGCCGCCGCCCCGAGCTTCGCTCCGGCGAGCTCCGGCCTCCCCCGCGGCTTCCACCTACCCTACCAGATGCGTGAGAGCCCGGGCTACGCCCCGGTGCTCTCCGACGCCGTCCCCGTGGCCTGTGACGCGGACTCCGCCGCGTCCAGAGGTCGCCGGCGACGAGCCCCCGTCGCCTGAGTCCTGCCAGGTGGGGCCGGCCGTCAGGTGATTAGCTTAGTGCTAATCACCGTTGACTAACCCCCCTCTGACGCTGACCAGTGGGCCCGACCCCCCCCCTAACCACTTAATTAAATAAAATAACCCCTGTTAGCCCCTGTCACTGACGTGTGGGTCCCACACGTCAGGTTTGACCTGGACAGCCGCGTTGACCGCTGATGCATTGATGACGTCATGCTGATGCAATTATTTATTTTCTGGAATTAAAATAATTCAGAAAATCCAGAAAATGATTTAAACTTCAAAAATTCATATCAATTCAACCGTAGCTCAGATTTAAATAATTTATATATGAAAAATTATCAGAAAAATGCAACCTTTCCATCTGTACTAGTTTCATGCATGAAAAACCAACTTATACATGCTGAATATGGGAAAACACATTATGGCATATATAAGAGACCTAATTTAGAAATGCCTTTGAACCTTTGGTTCAAATGTACTTCAAACTAATTGAACACTAGTTGCATTAGCTCAACAGCATCACATCTACATGCCATGTTCATGCATCATATTGTTGCATATGATTGTGTTTTGATTGCTGGCACTGTTCCTTCTCGATAGGTCCTGCTCCGGAGACGTTCCAGAGTACCTGTCGGTGAAGCAGTGCCTCCTCTGTTGTTTTTACCAGGCAAGCAACCCCCCCTTGTTCATTTCGATAAAACCCTACTCTCTCGCTCCTGCTCTCAGTTATTGCATTAGGACAACAACGATTCATCTGCTACTTTGTGCTGCGGTAGTTGAACCCATTCCTCTGCATGACCTGTCATTGCCACAGTAATTAGTTGAAACCCACTAGCATGTGTAGGAGTTGACTGAAGCCATTGTTGTGTTCCTACCATGCTATGCCTGCTATTGCTTAGAGTTGTGTCAGGTCTGGTTCATTGGGAATGAATTGGAGTGTTACGATATGTTCTGATGCTGAGAGTGAAGTGTGTGAACACGATTTGGTAAAGGTAGCGGTGAGAGGCCATGTAGGAGTACATGGTGGGTTGTCTCACTGGAACCATCTTTAAGCACTGAGTTCGGTGTATGTTGTCCAATGACTCGATACTACCACACATTGGGTTCCGGTAACTCGACCCCTCTCGACTTATTAACCAACTTGGTCTCTGTCCAGGAGTCGCAACTAGTTTCTGGTGTTTGTAGGTAGTGCTATTCTTCTACCAAGTGGCACCCGGCAGGGTGGGCTTGGGACAGACTAGGCACACGTGGCACGGTGTACCGAGTGGCACCCGGTTGGTGGGCTCGAGAACCCTGCTCACATCGTTTGGGGCCGTGAGCGACACCCCGGCCGGATCTCCTTGCGGATGGAACCCGAATAGGCGATAAACCTGGACTAGAGTCTTGTGTGGTTAGTCAGGTCGTGGCCGACACCCTCGCCAGGCTTCCGCTTGAAGGTTGCCGAGATACATGACGTGTACATGGCGGTAAGTGGCGAGAGCGTGTGTGAAGAAGTACACCCCTGCAGGGTTAACATGATCTATTCGAATAGCCGAGTCCGCGGTTATGGACTTCTTGGATGCTTACATGGTACATAGACAACTTGAAGTGGATACTCTAAAATGCTCAAGACAAGTGTGAGTGCTATGGATGGCCTTCTCGTAGGGAGACGGGGATGAATCCATAGTAGTGTATTGTGTGGTGATTAGTGGACTCATGTACGTTGTTTCACCTCCAGAGTTTCTGGTAGTCGTAGAACAGGATAGCCACAGAGTCAAGCTGGCTTGCTGCAACTAAACCCCACATTACCCTCTTGATACAAATGCATGTATGATAGGATCTGATGTAAGTCTTGCTGAGTACCTTTGTACTCATGTTGCTTTATTTATGTTTTGCAGCGAAGACTTCGGTCTTACTAGTGTTCTCGTGGACTTCGACTAGTAGCTAGTACCTCAGCTACGATCTTGATCAGATGTTGTAGATAGTCAGGCTCTTCAGCCTTTTTCTTTGTAGATGTCTGTACCCAGACATGTAATGCTTCCGCTTGTTGCTTGTATGCTCTGTATGACGGGTCTTGTGACCCCTGTTTGCAATAAATGCTATGATGGCTCTTCCGAGCCTTTATCTATATGAGTTGTTGAGTCATGTTGTGATGCCATGTTGTACAGCACATACTTGCATGTTATGCGTACGTGTAATGTGTATTGCTATGTGTGGGATCTGACTATCTAGTTGTTTATCTTTAGTAGCCTCTCTTACCGGGAAATGTCTCCTAGTGTTACTGCTGAGCCATGGTAGCTTGCTACTGCTCTGGAACACTTAGGCTGGCCGGCATGTGTCCTTCTTCGTTCCTGTGTCTGTCCCTTCGGGGAAATGTCACGCTTTGAGTACCGGAGTCCTGTTAGCCCGCTACAGCCCGGTTTACCGGAGTCCTGCTAGCCCAGTGCTACAGCCCGGACCCACTTGCTGTTGACCGACACGTTCGAAGCTGGGTCATGGATGCCTGTCCCTGTAAGTCTGTGCCACTTTGGGTTTACGACTAGTCATGTCAGCCCGGGCTCCTTATCATATGGATGCTAGCGACACTATCATATACGTGAGCCAAAAGGCGCAAACGGTCCCGGGAAGAGGTAAGACGACCCCGTGGGGATACCGTGCGTGAGGCCGCAAAGTGATATGAGGTGTTACCAGCTAGATCGATGTGACATCGAGTCGGGGTCCTGACAGCGTTGGTATCAGAGCTTGACTGCCTGTAGGATTACCAAGCCAAACTGGTCGAAGTTGAGTCTAGAAAATCTTTAGTTATGTAAGGGAATTGATTGTGGGAAGGAATGTAAGGCTCTTTTTACTCCTTTACCTCATGGCCTTCTGATCTGAGTCATCCTATCTTTCCGACGGGATTAAGGAACTAGGCTTCTTTTCCGTCTATCAGGATCACGTGTTACTACTCCGTAGTTCCATAGGACTGGTTGATCAGAGTCTTACCCCAGTTTTGAGTATTTCCGGTGTAGTCTGTTTAGTACTATCCCAGAACCTTGAGTGGTGAGATTGAGTTGTTGTACTACCCCATTTTTAGCAGGATGTCTCATTCTGAGCATTTTACTGCCGTTATGCAGCCGGAATTGCCCTAGGAGTTCGAGTGATACTAACTCCTTGTCCTACATTCCACAGTCTTTAGTTGATGCTGATTCCGTCCTTGGTTCGTTCTCAGGATGTCATCGGCTAAGCGAAGTTCCGTCGCTCGTAGCCAGAACCATGGAGATGGTAGGGATGAGGATCCTCCCGACCAGTCTTCGTTGACAGAGCTCATGCTAGAGATGGAGAGGAACAAGCGTGAGTCCAATCGTTTGTTGGCACGTATCGAGGAGAATACCGCACATCAGTTCAAGGGATCTGTGACCATTCATGATTTCATTCGCTTGCACCCGCCTACTTTTCATCATTCCATCGAGCCACTCGATGCAGATGACTGGCTCCGTAGCATCACTCATAAGCTGCGTTCCGCGAACGTAGCTGAAGATGACAAGGTCACTTATGCCATATATCACCTAGAAGGTCCTGCTAGTCTTTGGTGGCAGAACTATGAGGCTATGCTTCCAGTTGGCCAGATTCCTACCTGGAAGGATTTCACTGAGGCTTTTCGCGAGCATCACATTCCCCAGGCCCTTATTGATCGCAAGAGAGAAGAGTTCTGTAGTTTCACCCAGAGTAAGATGGCTGTTGATGCTTATAGCAGAGAGTTCGAGAACCTTGCCCGCTATGCCACAGAAGAAGTGTCCACGGACGCCAAGAAGCAAGCTAGGTTCCGGAAGGGTCTCAACCCCAAGTTGCGTCGTGATCTTCACCTGCATCATTGTGATACATTCCAAGCCCTTGTGAACAAGGCCATCAATGCAGAGACAGCTCAACTCACTTACGAGGAGTCTCGTAAGCACACCCGTGATTTGGGATCTTCCTCCGGTTCTAGTTCCCAGAAGCGCCGGATTTGGGTTCCAAACTCCGCTCTTCCTTCCGGATATGCACCGAGGCCATCCTATGTGGTGCCTTCTCCAGCTCAGTCGTATGTTCCACCCGGGCCTACTGGTAGACCGTTTGTCAGTGCGGGTCCCCGTCCAACCTCAGGGACTTGCTTCACATGCGGGAAGCCAGGACACTATGCACGTGATTGCTCTCAGACTAGTTATGCTCCACCCCAGCCCGAGAAGACTGTTGGCTGTATTAAGCCATCACGCAAGATGATCAGTGTCAAGTCAGCCCCCACTGAACGTGGACGTGTGTATCACGTCTCAGCTAAAGACGCTCATGATGATCCAGATGTCGTTCTTAGCACACTCCTTGTCAATTGTCACCCAGCATCAGTTCTATTTGATACTGGAGCATCTCACTCCTTCATTTCTGAAGGCTATGCTCGTTTGCACGACATATCATTTTGTGATATGCCAACTCCGCTAGTCATCCAAACTCCTGGATCCAAATGGCAAACCTCTAGTGTAAGCCATGGTAACGAAATCCTTGTTGACAGACTTGTATTCCTTGCATCACTTGTAGCCCTCAAGTCTTCAGATATTAACATCATCTTGGGTATGGACTGGATGACAGCTCATCATGCCAATATTGATTGTTACACAAGATCTGTTCAACTTACACACCCATCTGGCAAGATAGTCACCGTCTCCACTAGACTTGCAAAGCGTCAGCTCTATTCTCTTAATGCCAGCCCTCTTCCAGACCTTGAAGATATCCCGGTAGTCCGTGACTTTCCGGATGTCTTTCCAGAGGAACTGCCAGGTGTTCCACCTGACAGAGAAGTAGAGTTTGTCATAGATCTTATCCCAGGAACAGCTCCAATCTCCCGGAGACCCTACAAGATGGCACCCTTAGAACTAGCCGAGCTTAAGAAACAACTCGATGAGTCCTTGCAAAAGGGTTTCATCCGTCCTAGTTCTTCTCCTTGGGCTTGCCCCGTCCTCTTCGTCAAGAAGAAAGACGGTACGGACCGGATGGTTGTAGATTATCGTCCCGTTAATTTGGTCACGATAAAGAACAAGTATCCGCTTCCCAGGATCAACGACCTGTATGATCAGCTCGCTGGATCCTCAGTCTTCTCCAAGATGGATTTAAGGTTAGGCTACCACCAAATCAAGATCAGAAACGGGGACATTCCCAAGACAGCTTTTGTCACTCGTTATGGTCAGTACGAGTACACGGTCATGTCCTTTGGCCTAACCAACGCCCCAGCCACATTCTCCCGTTTGATGAACTCGATCTTCATGGAGTACTTAGATAAGTTCGTCGTGGTTTACCTTGATGATATTCTTATTTACTCGAAGAACGAGGAAGAGCATGCCGAACATCTTAGACTTGTGTTAGAAAAACTCAGAGAACACCGCCTTTATGCCAAGTTCTCCAAGTGTGAATTTTGGTTGCCAGAAGTGACCTACCTAGGCCACGTAATCTCTGGTAAGGGCATTGCTGTCAATCCCGAGAGAGTTCAAGCCGTTCTCGATTGGACTCCACCTGAGACCGTGAAACAAGTTAGGAGTTTCCTTGGTCTAGCCAGCTATTGTCGCCGCTTTGTTGAAAACTTCTCCAAAGTAGCCAAACCCCTCACGGAACTTCTCAAGAAAGATAAAAAGTTTGAGTGGTCCCCACAGTGTGAGTACAGTTTTCAGGAACTGAAAAGACGCCTGACTTCTGCTCCCATACTTGTGCCACCGGATTTCACTAAAGACTTTATTATCTACTGCGACGCCTCACGACAGGGACTAGGTTGCATTCTTATGCAGGATCGTCATGTGATTGCCTATGCATCTCGACAGTTGCATCCACATGAGGAGAATTATCCCACACATGATCTAGAGCTTGCAGCCGTAGTCTATGCACTCAAGACCTGGCGACATTACCTCCTTGGTAAACGTTGCGAGATCTACACTGATCACCAGAGTCTCAAGTATATCTTCACCCAACCAGATTTGAATCTTAGACAAAGATGTTGGTTGGAGTTGATCACAGACTATGATCTAGGGATTACCTACACCCCAGGCAAAGCCAATGTCATGGCTGATGCTCTAAGCCGTAAATCCTATTGCAACAATCTCATGTTGCAGCAAGGCCAACCACTTCTCCATGAGGAATTCTGTAAGCTTAACCTTCACATTGCGCCTCGCGGATTCCTTTCTACCTTGGTGGCGAAACCTACCCTTGTGGATCTTATCATCGAAGCCCAGAAACATGATACGGGGATTACCCGGATCAAGAGGAACATTAAGAAGGGAGTTGGTGGATGTTTCTCTATGGATGATCGCGGTGTTGTTTTCTTTGAGAATCGCTTGGTGGTTCCCAAGAAGCAACATCTTCGGCAGTTGATTCTTAAGGAGGCACATGAATCTCCTCTCACGATTCATCCCGGTAGTACTAAGATGTATCAGGATCTACGCCAGAGGTTCTGGTGGACTAGGATGAA